>NW_028322707.1:0-47728 GCF_047325235.1 Durio zibethinus
AAGGAAGTCGCTCTAACTCTTGCCTCGACGGTCAGAGGTGAAGCTTACTTCCTGCGAGAGATTCGATTTAAATTGAACGAAATAGAGTTTGTGTGCCGCGAGTTGGTTGTCGCTTCAGGTACTCTTTTCTTTCATCTTTCACCTCCCAAAATCGATTGCTTAAATCGATTGTATCTCGTCTTCACATTTTCGTATTTTTGATGTTTGAGATCGCCTCTGTCAAGAGTTGTGGTTCATCTTAAGTAGCTAATGGAATGGGAACCGCTCCTTACGCGCATTCGGGCTTAAGTTCCGAAGGTCTTTTTCCTAAGTAAGGAAAGAAAGCTTAAGGCCCGGAATGAATGAAGAAGGAAGTTGGTTACATCATTCTTTGTCAATGCGACTCCTTTTAGCGGGGTAGAAGGACTAATTTCATTAATTCTATTAAGGAGATTGCTTTCGAAGCCTATACCTAAAAAATCAAAGTGACGCCTCTGGTCAAGGATCAACGGGAACTGTGGCATGCCGACGATGGCGAAACCCTCGATATGTGAACACAATCTTCATTTTCGTCGTGAATGACCGAGCTGCTTTCTTACGAGACTTCCCTGCCCATGTCCACCCAAGGGACCTACCTTACCGTCTACGCAGATTCAGCAACTCCAACGGCTAGACGAAGACGGCGGGCATTGATGGCTGTGGCGGGACGGAACGACATTCGATAGGCGAGAGGTGTCCTAAACATTCCATAAAGGGTATGACATCAGTGATATCAACGCATTGTGTCTGACATCTCGACGGATGATCAGCGTAGCTGAAAAAACTACCGGTTCTAGGAAAAAAAGTAAAGTCGCTACTATCGTGAAGATCAATCAAAACCGGGCTATCGCCGACCGATCGACTGCTATCAAAGATGAGGGGGAAACTCAGTAGGGATGATGACTGGGAAGTAGGGTCTAAAAATAAAAAACGACTACGGGTCGAACCATAGAATGCCCCATACAGCTCTCAACACCGAGGGGAGGGAATTACTAGTGGTTCAGTCAAAGATCTCTTTCGTGTCAATCCGATCTCGTAAGCCAATGCGTGACATCCCCGTTTTGACCCAGATGTGTTCACCTTGATACAGCCAAGGATCAAGGAAGTGCCCGAACCTCAAGTCGATGGCAAAAGAACTAATTCCCTCCTTCCTAAGATAGAGTTCCGACTGCACACAGCACCGCCCGAACTATTTAGTATTGGCAGTTGAATTCAAAACTGGATTTGTGGTCTTGAAAAGAGATTTCAATCCTCTTTAAGTGTTGAGTGGCGAGACTCAAAGAAGAGGTGCTTTTGTATTGAAGAAGGGAAGGATCGTAGTGCTGGTTTTGATCTTCACCACCTTTGGAAAAAGATCATTTAGTGGATTGAAGTTGAGAAAATCCTAAGGTGGACTAAGCCCAAGGGAGCCGAAGCCTTCATTCCATTCAGCCTAGTCCCTCTGTCTTCCAGCTCTGGGGGAGCGTCTTTGAGCTCGGCAACCTCTTTGGGGGCTTGGTCTGCTGTGGCCACTTTCCCAAATCAAAGTGTTAAGACGTCTTCTGGTTCCGACTCTTTTTATGATGAACGTGAGAGAGATGACATCAGCTATCGGCTATTGGCCTTTTCAAAAAGTCTAAGAGGTTCACAGGCAAAGGCAAGACAGCCAAAAGCCAGTTCTTCTCCCATCCCAGCTATTCTTGAGCCATTTGGAGTGATAATAAGGTAAGCCGCCCACCGAAGTCCTAATCCTTCACCAAAGAGTTCAATCGTATCCGCCTCTCAGTCAGTCATCGCCTACGATAATATTCAAACGAAAAATGAAATCCAATTAGAAGATAGAAATATCGTAAGAGAAGAATAAGACTTTCGAAGTTTCATAAGAATATCGTAATAGTTTCATATCGTAGAAGTTTCATAATACGTTCGAAAGAATTTTATTGTATGAACAATTTATTAGATATGAATAGATAAGTTTAAGAAATGGATTTTCTCTTTCTCTTACCCTGGGAAAAAACCAACTCTTTTAGATAAAAGAAGGATTTTCTTTACATGAATCTGATTCTCTCAATTTATTAGATATGAATAGATTTGGAAACAATATGCTTACCACATGCAAGTCGAAAGAATGTTCGCTCTTGTATCGAAATCCTCTTCCTCCGTCTTATCAGAACAACTTATGGCTGAAGAGACAGGCAAGCATTCCCTTAGTCCTGCTTTGCCCAACAATGACACTGTGTGTGCTGCTACCTCTCGTGCTGGGACTTCTTCACCTACTGCACTTCCTGCCAAACCACGCTTTTCTACTTACTGCACGAGCTGTGACCATTGACAAGAACGAGTGCCCTATACTTCGTAGGAGAGCTGCTGCTTTGATATCCAACCGAGCCCCTTAGTCCAAATAGAAAGAGTTCTGGGCCGATTCACCTTTCACCTAAAACACCCTCCGCCCTGGATACTGATTCAAAGAAAAGACATTTTTTTCCCTCGTGGTCTCCCGGGGTTGCTCGGATTATTCGTTCACAATGTTGATGTTGACCCGGTGCTCATACCCAGAAAGAAAGTCAGACTTCGAAACGTTGACAAAAAGGCTTTTTTTTACCAGATCGATAAACTCCAATCGAATAACCGGATTTCTCATAAATAGTTTCGGCCCTATTTACTAAAAAAGAATGAGTGACAGCGACGAGAGCGGACTTTCTTTTTGAATCCAATCCCGGCATAGTCGCTAACTTCATAAGACACTTCTTAGACGGTTTAGAAAGCACCGTGCAGTCTCGAAAGACAAAATGGTGGAGGCAGTTGATCAACATCCGCCAATTACTCATTTTAATTACAAGACAGGCTATACGCCGGAGTGAAAGGAAGGCAAAGATGGGGAGGCTAATAGGATGGCACAATCCGGGAAAGCAAACGAATGGAGACAAGGCAATAGGGACAGCGGTAACGGGAGTTCGACTGAAAGGCTGGCTTGCAGTACGAAGGTAGGAGTAGGAGACGCGGGAAAGGATGAAGTTGCCGTTTTTTAGTATGAGAATTTAATTGCATCTTTTAGCCGAGCGGAATTTAGAGTAGTAATTAAATACTCTCTTCGATCTTTTGTTCAATCTTTCGTATGTGGGATCTGTCCATGTATGGTTATGTTCGTCGGAATGCCATGCCCCCATTGAATTAGCAAGAATGCCGGCTCAATCAATCCCATGGATGTCTTTCTTCAAGCCAGCCTAGAGTTCATGAGTGGAGGGGTTCAGTCGAAGATGCCAAGAGGCGCTCACCCAGGTAGCTCAAGGCCCGTAGCCTTCCTGTAGTTCCAGAGTGAATAAGGAAGTTCCAAGCTATCGGTTTAAGGTTGGCGGATAGGGGCTGCAGGGGGGTTTGGGGAGAGCCGAGGGTGCACACTGCCTTGTTAACTTCCAACTCCTTCTTAAGCGCTTTCGGGAAAGGAAGGAGGCATTGGAGATAAATAGGCATGGTGGCCTAGGCAGTTTAATCGGAAGAGAGTTCATCACTTAATGCTTTGAAGTCGTCCGCTCTTAGAGTTAAGATCCGGTCTTTGCCATTCTTGATCCGCACGCTTTGGTGGACTCTTTTCACGCTAGTTCTGTGATCCGAGGGAACTAGTGAAGTTAGCCCTTACCTTTGGATTATTATCAGTAGGGGCCTCGTGCCATGCTTCGTCCCCTTTCGCAGCATTCTCCTTGAAGAAGGAAGACGGGCTTGAAAGATTGCTTTTATGTGGTTGTTGGTATGCTTAAAACTCACTCGTCGATCACCTAGCCGATCCCGAATAGCCCGATCTTTATTTCAACCGATCTGCCGGGCCTTTCCATATTGATTGCGCGCGGGTCTACGAGACATGGGACTTAGGGCAACTCTTACTCCGGCTTCAGGCGGCGGCCCGGACGTGATGGAAGCATCTGGTATGTAGAATGTACACGGTTGGGTAGTAAGAGGATGAGGCCTTCGGGTGTTCGCCTTTTGATTGAGTTTCCGAACGAAGTGGTTGCTTCTGCTTGTCGGGCAGCCTCACTTCATTCATGCATGGGCGTTCCACAAACGAAAGCGAACCAATGCCTTTCCTTTAGTGGCCGCGGTTCGCTGTTGGACATAAGAGTCTAATTCATTCTTGAATCTTTTCTATGATTCATTCAAACTATTACGGATCATGTAAACGGAGACCTTTCTAAGGTTCCCTAGATCTTATCCCACCAGGAAGGTGTTCAGATCAATGTCATCTAGGGTTCGATCAGTGGTAGCTGGGGTCATCTTACCTGGAGCAGATCGTAGGGTCTTATAGATACGAGACTGAAAGTTCCTTAGGGGTGCCCCACTCGACTAAAAGGAAAAGGAGAGGAAGACGATTCTTTGATAGACTCTACCTTGCTCGAGCTGCTCCTCTTTCTTATTGATGGCTCCCGAGCGCTGTTCGTAGGAAAGCTCCGAGTTCCGTAAAATAAGAAAGAAGTGGTGCCCTTCCATCTCTAGCGGATCTGGCGCTCACGTGACCGACAGTGATAGATCTGTCACTTCCAGAGGGAGTTCTGTTATGAGTGACGAGCGAATGCCCTATTGATCAAAGGTCATGAGCTCTGTTATGAGTGGGCTTTCTTTCGTTGATCAGGAACCTCGCCCGCCATAGCGGAAGTGCACCCATTCCTTCGTATCGCTCCCCCTGACTGCAACTTTTTCGCTTATTCATTAGGGCTCTGTGACAAGGGCGGGGCGGTCGCTTACGGGGCCTATCAGCCGGAAGCTCGAATCTTTAAATCGCTATCGGTCCTTCGTCATGCGTTCTCTCTCTTCCTTCCGTCATGTTACTGCTACTGTCATGTGCTATAAATTTATCCTCCCGTCTAGTGTTCCCTCTCTCATGTTATACAGAGTTGACCGCTCCCCTTTTCTTAATCCAATGAATAGGCGAGGGCTTCGCTCGCTTAGAAGCAGGAGCGGGCAGAAGCAGCTATCAGAAATTTCACTCATGATACCAGGCGCGAGGAGCCTGTTTAAGACCATAGATTGCTTTTCGAAACCTGCACACATGAGAAGAAAAATTAGTATCGACCGGGAGGTTGAGACATGAATACCTCTTTTCGGTTAAGTGACCCTGTAGAAAAGCGTTGTTGACATCCAATTGACGAAGAGTCCAGCCATGGTATAGAGTAATACTCAAAGACGAATAGTGATAGGCTTAACCACAGGGCTGAATCTATCAAAATAATCAATCCCAGGCCGCTGATGAATTGGCAACGAGTCGAGCCTTGTACCGCTCAACACTGCCATCAGGTTTCCGCTTAACCCGAAAGACCCACAACAATCTTTTGATGAGGAGATGATGGTACTAGTTCCCAGGTGCCATTACGAATTAATGCATCAAATTCAGCAGACATGGATGGTGGCACTAGGATCTGCATACGAGGCTTTTGGTGTGCCCTGTCCTTACTTTTGGTGTGCGGACGACGGGCTGCCTTCACTCAAAGGAAAGCACTTTCAAAGAAGCAAGGGATGAAGGGGAGGTAAGCCTGTCTTAAAATCGATTCACTAAGCTAGCTTAACTCTTGAACTACTTTTTATAGAGGAGCGGTACGAGCGGCTTACTACAAAAGAAAGGCTATTTGAGATCCTTTTTCCAGGCCCAAGTACTCTGACCCATGAGACCTATTAAGGAAGACCAATTAAAGAAGGGGCACTAATTCCAGATATCGATTAACTGCTTGCCAGCCTATCCCGGATTCACCTGTTGACCAGACAGGAATACCTATACTAATTGCGACAGGAGAGACCGATAGAGTTGAAGGAAAAATACAATGTCGACGGCATGCCCACATGGTGCTGCACCGTGCTTGTACACGAGAACAGAAGCATTGTGATTCTTCTTTCTATTATTGTATTGAAGAGAGCGCCCAGAATTCTCTGCGACTCTTCTGGGATCAATGCCGGGGCCCCGGCGAGGCTCCATTCCACTGGATGATGCTGTTTTTGATCTTCAAACCCATAAATCCTAGTAATTGTGTGCCTCAGTGAGATCATCTCCTCGGGAGCTGGCAAAATCGATTCATAAAACACAGGCAGGATAATGTATATGGAAAAAGGGCTGTCCTCCGCATATTTGGCACTCCAAAAATGAATAGCTGTTTTGTTTTTATCAGTCTGTGAAAAGATAGTTGACAAGCAATCCAATCCAGTAACAGATATATCTCTTCTCGCTCTTCGAACTCATACTCCTCCGGTTATCCATGTCTCTCATCTCTCAAAATAATATAGAAATATCTCTCTTAAAGTGGTTTGCATATCATATCTCGAACTACCTGCGGATCTTCGTATAGATTCCGAATACTCTCATAGGACTGCACGGCAAGCTTCCTTAAAACCGGATCATTCTAGATTTATTTATTTGATATGGTACCAATCGTTACATTTGAGAAGCTTGTCTATGACTTGACTCTGGCTGATTCTTCTGATACTTTTTGCGCTTTTTCCTAGTGTATACAATTTCCAGTATTTCTTCTAATGTCTATTTCCCCCCGACAAGCACTCTCTTATCTTCTTAGTGGCAGTATGCTTGGAGGCATTCCTGTTGATTGAATACCCCCGCATGAAGGTGATACCCACTTCACTATGCGGTTCCTTTGCCACTAAAATGGCCCGGCAGTCGAATAGTTGCCTAAGCCGGTCTCTCACCAACTCCTTCTTTGCGGTAGGTCTTCTATCCGCATGAGTTAGCATAACAAGAATGAATTTCTTGATGATTGTGGTGTCCCTTGTTCGATGGACCCTTCCTTCATTTGTCTGTGTTCCATCTTATCGCTACCTATGATGAAATCAAAATAGGGTTTGTCCCTCCTGCGTCTGCTTGCTACTCCCACTTTCTCTTCCTTGATCGTCGTTGGTCCTTCTTTTCTCTTGCTGCTCAAGATGGTCGATTGCTGCTGTCGACTACCTATGCCTGCCCGCTGATTGCTCGACCATCTTTCTACGCTCTTTCTAAATCCAATTTGAATCCGGAATCCCATTAGAATCCAACAGAAAATTGGAGAAGAATCAGCTGCCTCTCCTCTTCCGGACTATTCTCTGACATCACAAGTTTATATCATCAGATTGTCCGGTCTCTCCCTATGGCTTTCTAAGAAGCTAGACCCAATAAGAAGCCCTTAGATGCAGCCATCTCTTTCTTTCTTTGTAGATGTAGCTTTATTTCCTTCCTGTGCTCTTAGTTGCATAAGGACTAACCGCTTTCTTGTTTGTGATTGCCTTTACTAAGTACACTAGATTCATTCCTTTTGCTCTCCATCTCCTAATGCCAACTGAAATCTAACATCTGCAGCGTCAATGCATAATAAAATAGCAGCTGCTCTCTATGTACTTGTAGTTGAGTAAGGACTGTAAGCTTCAAGTCCCTTCTTATCCCCTTTTAGTTCCAACAGGAGGATTATGTAAGGGGAATCTAGTTATATCTTCTCATCTTAGTGCTTCTCTTTCCCCTAGTTAGCGGACTATAAGTAGTATCTATTGATCGACCGCTTACATCGTCCGCATCTGCTAGTCTTTCTTCCTTATTCTAGACAAATAAGCAAGTAAACTACCTTACGTTATCTCTTCTATTAGGAGGTGAGTGCTTCTTAGTTGGAGAGCGTGAACTTCTCTCTTTCCCTGCTATTGCCCTAGCTAGAACGAAATCATCAACTTCGGAATAGTTTCGATAGCTTCTCAAATCACCTTACCTTGATTGAGGAAGCGAAGTCAGATGCTTCATATGCCTCTTCTCGCTTAAAGGCTCATCCCCTGGATTTTGAAAAATGGCCTTCCAAGCCCCAACCTATCATCTCGGAATCGAATTCATTTGCTTTTGCAGCGTCTGCATATCGATCGGTTTCAAAACCCTCGGTATCGGCTTAAGCCTTCCCGGATCCAACCTTCTCTGAACTCTTCTGACCCCGACGGCCTTCTCGGCCAAGCCCTTTCTTTTCAATAGGATCAAGGTGCTCTAAGATTTAAGTTTGCATGCACTAGTATAGTAATCGATTGCTCTTTAGGAAAAAGATTAGAACAAGGCGGTCTCATAGGTTTCCTTATCAGCCTTCTTATGGGAGGCATGCCAACAATCTTTCGTGAAGAGCTACCCGCATATTTAACGGTCGGTGCGTGCGAGTTTAGCGAAGCTGGGCTCATTTATGATCCGCTGATCAAATAGCATTAGGGGCAGGATTTCTCTCCAACAAAGTAGAAGTAGGCTTTGCTTGCTCGCTATAACAGGCTGAGCTAAATGTGACATGACAACATATCCGTGGGGTTAGTCAATCCCCTGTAAATGGGGAAAGAAGAGACGAAACTTTATTAGAAAGGGGCTCAGACCTAGCTATAGCTTAAAGCAGAAGTTTTCTGTGATGTTTATCAGAATCAATGGCATGCGCGATATGCAGTATCGGCATTGCTAAACATTGAAAATGGAGCTAGACCTCTGCCCGGAGAAAGCGTCGTTTCGGACCCCTCATGGGTGGTGCCTATCCGAGGAACTTGTCGCTTCCTTCTCCACTTCTTCCTCTCAAGTCGAAGCGCCTTCAACTGCAGCTAGTTTGCGGAGAGTTGCGTTAGCTTGGCTTTCTTCCTTGGCTGCTTCTCCTACTTGGCAGCTTTTCTTTGAGTAAAATTGCTTCTTTTTTGATTGGCTTTTACGGAAAAGCCTGAATGTAATCCTTTTTATAAAAAGTATATCAGATTCAATGTTGTATCGGGGAACCGGCTCTGTATGCTGCTAGTGTACGGTATAGGAAGCCATCATATGGAGGGGCATCTTTCGCTTGACTTTTTTGTTTCGAGTCTCATGTTGAGTTTTGTCTTTCATGTGAGACTTTGCCTTAAGAACTAGGGCGGAACCCCTTCCTCGCTCAAGTTTTGTCTCTTTCTTGACCCGCTGCCGGATAAGTTGGCTAACCGTGGCCCTACTCCTTTCCCGAACCAGCAACCCCTCTTTCTGCTGCTTGCCATTCCGAAGTCTCAGAATAAGGTTTGGGTTGAGTGAGAAGTCTCCAAGACTCTGACTTAAGCGCTAGGCTAGGCCTGATCTGTTCCCTTTCGTCTCTGCAAACCAAGCAAGGTTGCTTGATTCTGAGTAGCCCAGCCCTCTCAAATTAAAAAAATAACCGCTTCTCATAAATCCTCCTTTCATGCCTCACCCTAAAGACATCCACACCTCTGTTAGGGGATTCTAATATGTTGTCTAGGAGTCACAACGATGTGGAACTTCTATTCTATATAGACGCTATTTCGCGCTGAGCGAGGTCTTGCAGAGCCTCACTCACTAGTAAGCGGTTTCAACTCTCCCTTGAATCCGTTCACTCGTGTCCCTTACCAAAGGGCCACTTCGTTCACTTGTCTTTAGGCACTCCAAAGGCATAAAAAAGCATATAAGATAGGCTATAGTATTGAATATGATAAAAAGAGTGTCACAATAATTGATTGTATTTCAGTTCGAAAGTCTTATGATTATTCTACTTCGAGATTTTTATGATTATTATTATCTCTCGCTTACGCTCTTACTTACGTCTTTCTTTCCTCTCCTTTCAATCGACAAAGTTCATCGAAAAAGACCGTGTAAAAGGTTCAGTACCAACATGCGTCAGTTTGTGGATCGCGGTCTCACGCACTAATTCCTACGTTTTGTCGGTCGAATAGCCTTCTTGTGTGACCTTCAAAACCTGATTAATGCGCCAACAAGCGCTTTTGTGCTTCGCGTCGAGCCTTGTTGAGTTTCGCTATTCTAAGGGGATGATGTATGGTACCACGTAGCATCTACATCGAGAATGAAAGTCTTGTATACGTCATTAGTCCGATCAATAGTCAAGAAGGAGATAGGCATCGAATCCAAAAGTGACTGTTCGAGAATAAGCCGCTATCGAAGAAGCGACCCCTTCTCTCGCTTCTGTAACTGGATAAGCAGCACTGAAAACCGTCTTTCCTCTTGCTTTTAGAGAATCGACTGTGAACTCTGTATTCTAATATTCTATTTTCTTGCATTTTCTCGGGAAAATTGGTAGCAATCCGATTTCCCTCCTAAGTGTCAACAATTGGTATTGTATTTTGCATTTTACCGGTATTTTTAGATGAAAAAGGATTTCCCTCCTAAGTGAGAGTGGCAGTAATTGTATTTTGCATTTTACCGAGAAAATTGGTAGCAATTGGAATATTTTCATATTAGACTATTGAATAACTTTCTCTATTTAACTTCCCCCTTTTTTTTACTGTAGTTCGAATGAATACGAGTTCCTTTTCTCAGATTCATTCCACTCCTCTCTTCTTTCGAAATTCTCGAACATGATGAAGAGCTCTTAACAACACTAATTGTATAAAGAAGTGGCTATCTCCTTGCTCGTGGAAAGTATTGAAAGAAGAACACAGCGGGAGGGGGGCTCACACAAGTAAGTGAAGGACTTCATTTGGCCTTTCTGAAATGTGGCCCACACACGGCCCCAGGAGGGTAAATCAGGAGGAAGGACAAAGGAAAGAGCGACGCCTAACGAGAACAAATTGTTGTATCGTATTATCGTATTTTTTCGCCTGCTCGGTAGTGGAGTAGCAATTTCTTTCGCCTGTTATCTAGGATCAGAAGGTACCGCTATCATGACAACAGGTCGAAATGGGGTACTTTTTGGAATACTGATTTTAGGCTTGATCTTTCTGTTTCGTCTTTCTTGTTTTCATTTGAAGAAAAAGTACGGCTTTATACTTGTCCTTATTATGCGTATATCCATTCTCTTTTTTATTTCTTTTTTTTGGCTTTGCTATTTTTTTTAGTGGTTTTCTAATTCTCAAAATTGCTTCAGACGAGGAAACTATTGAAGGAGAAAAAGGGGGAGGCTCCGAAAACGTTTAAGTTGTTTTAAGGCCCCCCAAAAGCCGAAAGCGAAAACCCATCTGCCTTTTTATTTTAGACGAAGTGGATAGTCCACAGGCAGATCCGTGGGATTCCCCGGACACCTTAAGGCAAAAATCCGCCTTTCTTCTCTCATCCTATTTTCGCCAATCTGGTATTCGACGTGACCCGGACACTTGGCTCGATTTAACACAAGAACTGGCTCTTTCAATCTCTAAGGGAGAAAATGGTACTCGTGATGATCTCAAGGAGGTCTTAGACCGCTTGCAAGATCCGAACAGTGACAACTATTTTGAAGCTGCTGTTGGCAAAATTTCATAAGTAGAGATGTCATGTCGAATTACCTACTTTGTACACGAATTTGAAAGTGGGTGAGATCGGTCGAGTGGTCTCAGTTGGAGATGGGATTGCACGTGTTTATGGATTGAACGAGATTCAAGCTGTAAAAAAGAGTACGGATTTGATCTTCTTTCCATTTTTTTTTCTTTTTTTCGGTATGCCGCTCCGCGAGCAAGGAGTGCCAAGGACGAGCGGAGCGAAAACACCTCGTTGGGTCCTTTGATTGCGTATTGAATCTAGATCCATGTCTTTCTTGTTCCACTAGCTAGGACAAAATGATCCCATGTCCGTTTCGTTATTACAACCTTTTTTTTTGATGTCAAAGACCAGAAGCTACGCGAAAATGATCATTGGATCTCGGTTGTTCTTAACAGCGATGGCTATTTATTGTTGTCTTCGGGTAGCACCACTAGATCTTCAACAAGGTGGAAATTCACGTATTCCGTATGTACATGTTCCTGCGGCTCGGATGAGTATTCTTGTTTATATCGCTACGGCTATAAACACTTTCTTCTTTCTATTAACAAAGCATCCTCTTTTTCTTCGCTCTTCCGGAACCGGTATAGAAATGGGTGCTTTTTTTACGTTGTTTACCTTAGTTACTGGGGGGTTTCGGGGAAGACCTATGTGGGGCACCTTTTGGGTGTGGGATGCTCGTTTAACCTCAGTATTCATCTCGTTCCTTATTTACCTGGGTGCACTGCGTTTTCAAAAGCTTCCTGTCGAACCGGCTTCTATTTCAATCTGTGTTGGACCGATCGATATACCAATAATCAAGTCTTCAGTCAACTGGTGGAATACATCGCATCAACCTGGGAGCATTAGCCGATCTGGTACATCAATACATGTTCCTATGCCCATTCCAATCTTGTCTAACTTTGCAAACTTCCCCTTCTCAACCTGTATCTTCTTTGTTCTGGAAACACGTCTTCCTATTCCATCTTTTCTCGAATCCCCTTTAACGGAAGAAATAGAAGCTCGAGAAGGAATACCAAAACCTAGTTCACTCGCTGAGTATTTTTGCATCCATGGCTGAATGGTTAAAGCGCCCAACCTATACCAACCTAATAAAGAGGCAAATTCGTAGGTTCGATTCCTGCTGGATGCACTTTCCACGTTTAGTTCAATTGCTGCTCACGAAATTGTTACATATAGCTCGCCCTTATAGCTTATGGGGCACTTCACTCGCTCAACACTCGTTCTTCACTCGCTAGAGAAAGAAAAAGTATAGATGACTGAAAATCCCGCTTAGAGATCGCAACTATAGTGGAGAGAAAATAAGTCTCAGCAGGCACTAAAGGGGAAGCAACGAGACGGAATGAAAATAGTTGAATAGAGGAGTACGTGGGGGGGTGAAGTAAAGATAACTCTAGCAATATAGACCGGGCCTGCTTCCTATTCATTCTTTTATAAGAATGCTCTTCGGCTGGTCAATAGGGCGCATCGCTTTTGCTTCTGTAATAGAGGCGCTGTAATAGGCGCGCTTAGCTAACGAATAAAAACCTTGGTCCGCTTTCATTGGTCTAGCCCGGTCATTGCTTATCTCTTTCTTCTCTATCGGTGAATTGGGGGAAAAAGTGCACCAATAAGGGGAGGTGAAAAAGCAAGAAAGAGGTAAGTATAGTAGTTGGCGCACGCTGGTCAATCCAGTACGTACGTCGCTTTCGTTCTTTCTATTCAATATCCCATTCCCGGTCGCATCTGTTCTATTCAGCCAATCCCTTGCTGCTTGCTTCATCCCGCCCTGCCTGGTCATCGGTCGTACTCTATCTTGAATCTGGAATCGAATTTGTGTCGGCATCTGCCCCACTGGCTGTTGAAGGTCTTGGCTGATGAAAGACAACCCCAGAATGCCCCCTTTCGTGCTTATCTCACTTGTTTACAGCTCTTATTGGTCTTTTAGCGCTCTTTTCACATGATGTAATATCTATCCTAGACCTGTTCTCTCGCTCAAGCCTCATATCATATTCCAAGCAACTAAGTATTCCCTGCCTGCTCAGATGCGTCAATCCGCCTATCTGTATCCTTTTCCTCGCATAGAGAGCTATAGTAGTTCTTGGTAGGAGGGAACTAATACTGTAGATAAGGTTCATTGCTATTTGCTCTCCCGCTACGCTAGCACTTAAGAGACTATCTTAGCCCAGAGTGAGGGATCACAATAAGGAGTAAGCAAAGTGGGCAGTACCGCGATACCAGTCCACGACTACCATTTCTGTAACTTAATTTACCTGCCTGCTGTCCACTCAGTCTTCTTTTCGGACTTCAGGAGCATTGAGTTAAGGGGGGCACGGGGGCGGGAAGATCTACTCATTCAAAGGGAAAGCGCACCCCTCTATTTATTCTATAAAGAAGAAGAGCTAGTGAAATGTACCCTTTCTTCATGCCAGCGGGGGAAAGAAAAGAGGCCCACTGCGAGAGGAGAGAGTGATTCAGCTGCTAACAAGCGCTGGTTTTTCAAAAAAGAAATTGTTATTCGGGAAACGTCTGTTGATAAAAAGGTCATACATAATTTAAAAAGGAAACCAGGGGGCGGATTCAACCTGGGCTCCGTTCGAAGAGACGAATAATGTATCCCCTACATGCTCCTTCCCATGAGCTACTCGGTTGGCTTCGTGAACGAGAGCGTTTTGAGTTCTACTCGAAGTGTGTATGCTTACGTACGAGTTGTTATTCGGCTGTAGATCGGGTTCTGCTTTCTTCCCTCGAACCCCCGAGTGGTCTTTCGTAATGTAAAGCTAGTCTAAAGTAGATTCAGTCTTGCTTACTAGATTCCTAAATCTCCAATATCTGCTCTTTGTATTGGTATCAATGCGCAAAGGCGAATCTCTAACGGTCGTAATCAAGTTTCTCAATCGCTCTCTCCTTTGACGTGATTACAGGCGTGGGCGAAAACTCTTTGTTCTGCTTTTTCTTTATCTCCTCCGTTCTGTTCTCTGCTTGGCGCCCCTTAACAAAGGGAAAAACCGCGCCTCTGAAACCTTCTATTGACATACTATTTAATGCCATAAAGAATCGTCTTTCTATCTCCAACCATCCAATCAGTAGCGGATTGGGGCTTTGAGTCTATCCTTGCGGCCGAGAACTCTTTTTGGGGGGAGTTCTTTATTCCACTTGGTCTCTCTAAATCCCTTAACTCATACTCTATCTTTAGCGAAATATGCCCTATGGTATGCTACATTAGAGATTCCCTTTAAGGTTAGCGAGTCTGTCGACTTCCTTGTGGAACTTTAAAGAAAGGATACTTTCGATAGAGCCCCCGGAGGTGAATCAGAGCTGTAATGGAAGGCGGCCCTCGTAAAAGGGGGGTAATAGCATTATGAACAGTAAAGCCTATAAGTAAGCTAAGACTCAAAGTGGGGGAAGCGGGCCCCTTTCGGCGCTATATTTTTTTTGCGAGTGAAATAGCAGCTGCTCTCTAATCATTCATTCTAGACATAGATGACGGAAGTTTATCAACTGAGAGTACGCCCCGGCTTGGGGACATCGATATAGCACGGCTTGGAGCGTTCTCTACGACGGAAGATCATGTGAAAAGAAAGGATAAAGATATTCCAACTACCAAGGTAGGCCTAGCCCTTCAACCACGAAGACATGGCGCTCTGAAAGTATGCCAACCATTTCAAATAACTGTAGGAGAGGCGGACCCACGACAATGCTCAATCCTATAAATCAATCTGACCATCCTTATTATCCTTCCATGCAGTCTAATATAATATGAGGCTCTCCTGCCACGATTTCTATACCATATGGATTATCTATCGCAACCAGTCTGTGAAGTCGATTATCTTCTTAAATAAAAAGAGAAAAGCGTGCGAGCAAGTTGGAGAGGCCTCCTTTTTACGAGGTGCAAAGGAAAGCTATCGGTTCGAGGGAATCGCAGGCGATGTTAATCGTCACCGATTCAGAAAGCAATTCATCTACCGCGGGAGTGGCAGGTCAGGTTGAGAGCTACTGTAGTATCTATATCCTCCGCTACGGGCTCCGCGCCCGGATTCATTTTTCATCCTATCTGAAATGACCGACAAGACCAGACGCGCCCCCTCAGACAGAGCAGAGCCCTACCTTTGCTGCCGAGAAGAAGAAGGTGCCTACCATTCAAAGAAGGCCCGGCACCCATCTTGATTTACTACTACATCTAGGGAAGCTCAGTTGGTAGCTAGTTCGTGACGTGCCGCAGCAGCTTCTTCCCCGTCGAGAGATGTCCCTTCTTTATTTTATGCACATCCATATACATAGCCCAGACACAAAGGTGTACAATCCGGTCAAAACCTTCGGTTCGTCGAAGTTCATTCACTGTAGGTTCTCTTACTTGCTCTAGTGGCTGGCAAACGCCAACCGAGAGGTTGACGGAGAGAACGAATGGCTCAGGAATCGACCGGTTCCGAGCAGACTCGTGGAGTTTATGTTGACTGCACACAATGGAAAAGACCTCTTCACCATAATGAGTGTGGCAACCTACATTGTCAATACCTTGCCAAACCAACTGCAAGGTTTTAACCACAAGAACGTTGCAACAACGTCGATACAATGATGCACTCCAATCGCGTCCAACGGAAGCGGAGCTTCACGTTGACGAATTAAATCGTAGCACCTAAGGATCCGACCATCTTTAAAAAATGGAGTAGGTCTTTCCGATCAGGCCTAAACACGAAGGCTGGAGGATCAAGGAGATCCAACGCCGTAACAGAGAAATCGATTTTAGCACGGATATACCACTTCTCGTACTCTAACGCAGAATGCACCCAATGGTAAACCAGATAATGCTCTGTGAAGAATATCGTGTCATCATCTAACTGATGACTGAGATCTGATGCCATGCGCTGCATGAAGTCCCAATCTGGATTACGCGAGTCGAGAAGCATTTGCCTAACCATACCCATCTGATAAGGTGAAATCACCAAACCCTCCGGGAATCCAAGCCAAAACTCTAATGGCATTGGGCATATCCCACCAGGCGAGAACGCCACTAACACATGACGGAACCAGTGCCTGTTGTAGTTAGGATTGATGTGTTCTGGTCGAGAAGAATATCTTCGATAACCAGCTCCTCTAAGTCTCATAGAGACTTGAATAGAGGAGACTGCAACATTCTTACACAACACACTGGCATCCAAGCCACAGAATGACGAGCTGCCCGTAGCATTTTCACACTAACGGGAAACAAAGTCGAGGATGCTAAATTTCTTCGCAAACTCAAGACCCCCATACTCTGAAATCAGACTTTTAGCTTTGGATATACTTACTCCGAGCTGGTCCATGACTTCCTGATATGCAGTAGCCCCCTGGCGATCACCGATGACGATATCGTCACCGAGAAGCGCATACTTTCGGAATACTCTGCGAGGATACACCCTGTCAGCACAATACCAAACCACAAAGTGATGGCAAAGTGCGAACAGAGGCCATGAAGAAAGAAAGCCAAGAGGCTGTCCGGTAGCAAACCGGACGAGCCGAGAAGAAAGGGGATGAGAATTGCTGGAGGTTGGACAACTAAAACAATTAGTTCCAAGCCCAGATCTCACCCAGGCAAAAGCTGTTGTTAGATTAAACAACGCTTCAACATTACCCCTGGGATCGCTAATGGAAAACGATCCGTAGCTGACAAAAGGTCGAAACTAAATAACGTTTTAATAGTCGACAACTTCGCCAGCGGGCCGGTTTGGTTAAATGTACCATCCATCGGAATTAACCGAAGGACAGACATACACCAATCGTGCGCAGGGCGTAACAAAGCTTGTTTAAAGGCATTCGGGATTGCGAACACTTTCAAAAAAAAGAACACCGTATAAGAGAGAGGATCGGGCAATGAGTGGCCCCAGCTAGACCAGAGTCAGAGGAGCGTCAAGCCACTGTACCGATAGGTGCAGGAGCGTAGCCACTCGAACACATGAGAAGAGCGAACCCAAAAGCAAAGTAAAAAAAAGAGAATGCAAGGATCGAGAAAGAACTAATTGCATCGATGATGGCGAGACTACACAGACGATTCAACGAAACTTTTGGGCGCGAGTTAACTCCGATCCCCAGTCCTTGGCCTTCCATCATGGTCCGCCTAAGCAGCCCACCTTTCTCCAGAGAAGCAAGGGCTCGCTCGAAATCTGTCCCTTCAGTTGTGTAAGAAGGCGATCCACACGATCACGAGTCCGCTCCCGTCGAGCCTCTTCGACGACACTAGCCTAGGCCTTCTTCCCACTAGCCATGACTTGGCCTAACCTTTGGCTCTGATACCACTTGTCACGGTTTCCATTTGACCTCGACCCTGAGGAATGGACATAATCGGCTTCATTCAGTTTCATGTCGGGGCTAATGAAAAACCTATTCTTTTCTTTATTTAGAATATATATATATATTTATGTTCCTTTCCGCTACTCTCTCTTGCCTTCGTCGATTGCAAGAAATCGTCCCGTCCTCGCTTTATAGCTTTGATTCAGCTTCAACTGGAGTAAGCCCCAGGAGTTTACTTCTTCGTTATCGAGTGCTTGAAAAAAGCTTATAAGCTTAAATGCCCCCTTCTCCGTAGTGCCATAGCCTATTGATATAGATTCCCGACCGCTACATCGTGTTGTCAAGAACATCTTTATCCTATACATAAGGGTATGCCAATGTCTGACCTGAAGTTGATCTGTTGTCGAGTAGGTGCTAGTAGCTAAGATCACATAGCTTTCTCTTCTATGTGGATTATGAATCCAAGCTCTTCATCTTAAGAATTCAAGCCTCTCTAAGGAGTAGTTCAGATCTTTGTAGAAATGAGAAAAGCGCTTTCATTTCGAAAGGCTAAGCTAGCCCCAGTCATAAGAGAAGGTTGGGATAAGAGCTTCCCACTTGATGACTTCACTGCCGAGCATCCACTACGGGATACCTACTCTTTCATTCCCGACTGACTCTACTATCTCCTCCTTCTCCTGCTGTTCTCTGTCCGCTCTCTTCATGCCGTCCCGTGGAGTTAGTCGCTCACGAAGTGACCTAAGAGCTAGAGAGTGAGTTGCTTGTTGCCTTTCCTCTTGGGCGATTAAGACAGTCGATCTAGTTCTGCTTACACGGAAGACACGGCGATAAGAAGGAAGAGTAGCTTTACGGCCTTTAGCTTCCTTGTTTTCTCATTCCTTTCCATTAGTAGAAGCAGTGAAGACGCCAAGAGATAGAGATAGAGAGTTAAGGAATCTAATGGCCTTTCCCTTTGGGTTGGAGACACCTCAGCTCAACTTACAATACAAGAAAGGGCGATCCTAAAAACCATACCCGAACCCAGCCTACTTTACTTCTTTAAAACCTCCAATCGGTATGAGATACCCGGAATGTGGGTACTGGCATAGACACCTTACTCCTCGCCTTATAGTACTAATGGGAGAGGCCAGACGCCAAAGCGTAAGAACTTGTGGAGTTGGAATCAAACTAAAGGGATCCCGCTTAGTGACGTGGACAAACTGACCCCTTTGGGGAGGAAGGTTAACCCAATCTTGAACCCCTTCCATACAGGATTGGGGAAAGACCTGACTTCTAGCCCATTACTTGGAAATGGATCCAATCCAAAGAGAAGCCAACTAATCGATCCAGTGCGTTAATCTGCTTATTCCAGTGAACAAAGAAAGAAAGAAACTCGGTTCCTAAATCAAAGGAGGGCAGACAGACTTGGTTCGTTACAGGACAAGGGCTAAATTACATCCCAAAGGCGGGAAGATAGGACTTCTTTGAGTGTGAATTCATCGTGTCTGTTACAGATTTGCATCTTGTATAATGAGACGCCCTTCTTCGTCTATTGTTTGGGCGATAGCATTACATTCTAATTCTCGGGATGTCGGTCTAGACTACCTGACTCTGACGAACTAAAAGTTTGGGAGAACCATTGGAAGTAAAAGCAGTTGGGAAATGGTCGTGATACTGACTGTGCCATTGGTCCTGGTTAAGGGCTAGTTGTTAGGTTGCCAAGTCAAGGCTCAAGTAAACCAATGCCTTGGTTGAGTAAGCATTCTACCCTAAAAACTATCCGTAAGCCAAACCCTATCCTCCAATGAGTCTACCCCTGCCCTTGTTTCCAGCTTGGGAATGAGAGTGAGGATATTGGAATTGAAGGAAGTCCCCTGAGATTGGGATAGAAGTAAGGGTAAACTATAAGAAGGCTATTCTAAGGAAAGTGCTGGCGCTATAGTCAGTCATTCCCCTTTGCCCATGCCTTTTAGTAGTTTGCCTGGTGCTAGGAGAAGCAAGCCAGCTAAGCAACTAATCAAGTAAGCTAGAAAAAAAGTTTCAGTTTCAGTCCTAGAGTAATCCTCTACAGTCGAAGTTGGACCTGAGATTGGGAGTTGCCATAGGGTCTACCCCTAAGAAGGAAGAGTTTGCGAGACAGTTGCAGATTCCATTCCGTCAAACCCTCTAGCATAGGAAAGGGTATTCCTCTCGCAGGCCTCTGACTTAGCTGCCCCTACTTATTCTCTCGATCAATCGTTCCTTTTCTCACGTGCTCTCGCGGCGTGATACCCTATTCACTCTGGTGCATGTCTACCGGGTGGTAGTCTTTTCCTGTTAAGTTTCCGTTTTCGTCTTTCCGTCGTCTTTTGCTTTTGAGAAGGCAAGATTCAATATGTTTGATGCGAGGGCTTAGCTCACCTCTTCGATGCCGTCTTCTTTGCGCCCCTCTCCTAATGCCGCGTCCCTATCCTGTGAAAGATGAAGAAGCTTTGAAACTTTTTCCTTTTTCTATGGGGCCTAACAAAGTTCGATTCTCTCCTAAACTCCGTGCCATGTCCTCAAAACCTTAGCTACTTTCCTAGTCTAGCTCCTCCAACTCTTCTGCTTTTAGCCGAGCTTCTTTCCACTTCTTTGAAGTAGGCAAGAGGCAAGTCTCGACGTTCTATTTCCATCATTCAAAAGCGAAAGGAAAGACAGATTTTCTTCCGTCAGAATCTTTTGGCTAAAGGAAGGGATACTTTCCCGCCCTTTAGGGAAGGCCCAGCAGACAAAGCAAGGTCCTCGCAACTAAAAAGGGGGGCTTCCTTTGCCTCCACAAGACACATAGCTCTGAGCACCAATCAATCTCATAGTGGGGGGCAATCCATAGGTAGAGCTGGTCTGCCTCCATGGGAGGAAATCATTGTATAAAAAGACAACATTGGACGTGTGAATTCATTGTGGTCATACGGGTCCTTCCTTTTTTCATTTTGTGTTGAACATATGTAATGGAAGGAGCTCGCTCTCTTGCATCGATCCCCCTGGTAAAACCCCTCGCTAGCCAGGCTAATAGTTGGCTCTGGCGCCCTTCAATATTGCAAAGCAACATTATGTTTTGTCTTTCTACACCAATGGATTACGCTTGCCCAAATAAGAAGAACATATGATTGGGAAGTGACGTGAAGCTCAACTTTCTATTGAGCGAAGTCTGGCTGGATTAGTCAAAATTGATGTTGCATTCGAGGAAATACTACGTATTTTCTTCTTTCTTTCGAGAGGGCTTCTTGCTGCATATTGGGGTGGGCGGTATCAATAGCTAAGCGCACTGTCCAAGCCAACCCTACTTCTTACTTATAGAAAAGAAAGGATGCGAAAAGGCGCTTCTTCCATAACAAACTAATGACGGCCTTTCCCTCTCTCAACATTTAAAAGCAAAATGTCACATGGCAAAAATTCTGGGTCTTAGTGCCACCAAAACCGCAAAAAACGTCCTTATTTGCGGTAATAGGATGTGACACACTTCAGAATCCGCAGGTTCAACCGGATAATCAGATGAAGCGGCTATAACGGACGACAAGGCAGTAGAGCCTGAAACTGTTGGGAGGTATTCACAATCCACAGAGGTAGCTGAGACGCAAAGGAGTTGTCTTTTTAAAATCCAAAAGGAGCGTAGCGATTAAGCAGCTTCAAGCTACAAAAGGAGGGGTTCCTCGGCTTACCATGAGGCTCACTCACAAGCCGTTACGTTGCCATTAAAGATAGACACTCTACCGGAAGGGTAAGTTTACTACTCCAATGATCGGTCTAAAACAAACGACCAGCCCAAAACGGAGGTCGGGACAACGTAACACACAGAAGTAAGACAGAAGAAGAGGCGGGCGGGATAGACGACTTTCCCTCAAAAAAAAAGTCAATCTTATTTTATTTTGTCTGACGCTAGAGCGAACAGCAGCCTTTTTTTCGGGACCTGTTTACGGGCGGTTTTATGTGATATAGATGAGCTCCTGCATCGAACTTTGATAATATAATAAAGAAGGGGCTGGCCTATCGAACCTAGCACTGTTCTCGAGTCGCGTTGTGCCTATTCCCCGAGAAGGAAGGCCTTTCTTTCTCTCCCGCTCTGCCAGTCATTTGAGGAAACTAGCACCCTTTTCTACCATAGCCTTAATCCCATGGAAAAGAAGACACTCCTTTTATGCGGATTCACCATGCTCAGTTCTCGAACCATCACACGGATTACGCTTCCTAAGAAAGAAAAAAAAAAAAAGAGAACCTTTCTTTATTTTTTCAATGAAGGCCTTTGTCTTCTTTTTTCGTTAGAAACCTAGTTTATACTATCCTTAGAGGGAAAGGCAAGGCCCTCAACGAAGACAGAAAAGTCAGCACTTGATGCGGAGCGGGAGAAGGAAGATCATACCACTCGCTCCTGACACAGGCTCGGGAGGAACTTCACTCCTTGTCCTTGGACCACCGGAAAGAGAGGAGGGAAGCTTAGACAAGTTACCTTAAGCAATAGGGGACATAGGCATAGCCAAAGAGATGTACCGAGTCGAATGCACATACACCTAAAAGAGTATGAGGATCCACTACCTCTTCTTCTTCTTCCCTTACTCCGAGTCGCAAGGATAAGGAGATTGCTTCGGGAAAGCAGTGAACAAGTCAAGTGGTAATTCCTGATCGAATCAAAGCTGACCGAAAGAACCAACCCATGCTTTAAGAATGGCTCTAACCGGAAAGGGTGCAAAAAGTACCCGAAATACGTCGACTTCATTCTTTCCCACCTAGTCGAGTGACTTATCTTTTATTAGTAATAGCAATCTTATCCGCTAGTGACGCTGGCTGTAGTTTAATCATTTCCAACCTTCGGAAGGCTTTGTTCTACTCTGCCAATGGTTACCGACTCGATGAGCTCTTCTTTCATAGCCTCTACTGACATCTAGCAACTCTAGGAATGAAAGAGAGAAGTCTTTATTAATAACTAGGGGATGTTATCTATCGGTGAAGCCTAGCTACGAGAGAGTCTTTTCGCTTTGACGTTTCACTTTGAAAGGGAAGAAGTAGAAGTAGGGATGTGAGAACTGGAACAACGTATTGTGAGGCATTTTGTTCAGGAGCAGGAAGAGAATGAGAAGAAGGAAGAGCGTATCTAGCGGTAAGCTTTTTCTTTCTATGGTCTTTAGGAAGAAGTTTCCATTGAATTTACTAGGGGAAAGGAGTTCTTAGCTTCGAAGTAGTTCGGAGAGGGGAAGGGACACACTGGGGATATCAAATAGAGGGGGGTATTTGCGGAGTGAAGAGCTAAGGCCAATCATTCCGGTTATCGGAGTTCAGCTATTCGCCTAACCCTAAATAAAAAGGAGAAAAAGACGGAAGACGGATAGAAGGCACGTAGCTCATAGGACTTCCGGGCGAGGAAAGCCTAAACTGGAACGAACTATTCGACAAAGAAAACTACAATCAAGTAGATCGTCGGAGGGACTGACTCGAAGCTAGGATCCCATCTCCTCCTCTTTCTCTTTATACAGGTTCTGGAAAAAAGTTTTCGCCATCTCCTTGAGCATCCCAGAGTCCGAAACCCAATCCCCTTGCAAGTCCATCAAAGCCCTCACTCTGTTCCGGTGCCTTTTAACCACAGTCAGTGCATGAAAAAATTTTGAATTTATGTCCCCCAGGTGAATCCATTTACTCTTGGACTTTGGACTGCTGATACCAGAAAACCTCTTCCTATACCAGAATTCAATTTGACTCCTCCTTCAACTGTTTTTCCAGCTCTATCAGATTCTGCGACCTCCTCCAGACCAGTGCTTTTTGTATCCCCTCCAATCTGGCCAGGACCCGCTTTTTCTTCCAAAAAATGTGCCCAAATACCTCTCTGTTCCACTTCTTTACCTCCTGCAAAAAGAAACCAGTAACCGGAACCAAGTCCTGATCCCTATTCCATACCGTCTTAACAAAATCACCGAACCCATCATGTGTTAACCAGGCCAACTGGAATCTAACAGGGCGATTGGTATCCCTAGCAAGACCCAATGGCGAAGGACACACCAGGATAGGGCAGTGATCTGACTTCGTGCGAGGGAGATTATGGACCTGAGCCTCCGGGAATAGCATCCGCCATGCTGCATTACCAAGCCCACGATCAATTCTTTCATAAACATTCTGCCTAGTCCATGTATGCTGTTGACCAACAAAACCCAGATCAAGGAGGCCACAACCTTCAATACACTCCCGGAAGGGAAGGCCGCACACTGTGCTAGACAAACTGGCCCACCACCTTCCTTCTCTGCCGGGGAGAGCATAGTGTTGAAATCCCCAGCTACTAACCACGGACCCTGTACTTCTTCCGCTAGTTGTTGGAGTCCCGCCCACAGTGCTTTCCTGGCATTCGGCTGCGGACTGGCATATACAGCAGTAAAGTTCCAAACAACAGCAGAATCCAAAAAAGTTACCTGGACGTGAAGATACTGAAAGTGAGTGTGACCGACCTCCACCTTCACCACCTTCGGGTCCCAAAGAAGCCAAATGCCTCCCGCAAAACCATAACATTCAATCCGGAAAGACATCTCCAAGCCAATCTGCTCCACCACCTTGTCCGCTTTGCCACCACTAATACGCGGTTCAACCAAGACCACCATACTTGGACTCTGTGCAACTATAGGATTCGACTCCTCATGATCCATCTCATCATCTTTCTTTCCCTAGAAGAGTTTGTCTTCTAGAAGAGGAGAAGTGGGCCAGTACTGGGAATCCAGGGTTTCGGGTTCTTTCCCCAGTTTCACTTTGATATTCAGACTTGAGCTCAGCCCAGTTTGTTATTATTCTATTTTCGTTTTGGCTTTTATTCAATTACACTCACTCCTCAAAGGAGAGGCAAATGGAAACTCAATTCTCTTTCTTTCATTTGAAGTCCGTTGAAGCCCAAGCATCTGGTGTCAACGGTTCCGCCACTCCTGAATCAGACGATGTCTCCTAAGCCTTTCAGTCCATTACCGTTGAACAAGAGTGAGCAGAGATGGCGGTGTCACTGGTTTTGAATTTCTAGTCCCAAAGCTTTCTGGAAGAAATGCCGCTGGTATTGAATTCCTTCATTTAAGGAAGACTGATATAGAGGCTTTTCCCGCAATCGGATGTGAGTGGGTCTTGGAAGGAGGTGAGTCTCGCCTCATCGGAGGTGGTCCCCGATCTCCTAAGCAAATGTTGTCGTGTCCTCTCTCCTAGGAGAAAGATAAAAAAAAGATAGAATGCCGATCCTCAAAGACGAGAAGCGGCTCGCGTCACTCCCTCCGCAGGATGAATTATTTTCCCTTCACAAGGGTGGGTCTGCTAATGGAACCTTTTACTTTCCACTCACTATAAGAAAATCCAATCGTCTCGGGGATTACTACTTTGCTCTTCCTATCCCCTATGACAGACACCCGTATATGCTGGTTTCTAGTCTTCTCCACCTAAAAAAAAAAAGGTAACGGTTGTTGGTGTCCGCTCATAGCTTGTTTTTCCTCAATCTGTATATCACTCCGATCACCTACCAGTACAAGCATTCTCAGGTGGGTTCACCGCAGGTACCACACGGGTTGTTTATGGCTTATTCCATTGAGCGTCTTCGAGTTCGACCTAGTTACTCTCTCTCGGCTTTTCGAATGAAGATTGTTACAAATAAAATAAACCATTTCAACCTATCTTGTGCTCGCCCCTTACCTGCTGCTTAGTCTGTTGATTAAGATGTGGATATTGCAGATGATGATTTGGATTGCACTTCTACTTATACGCCCAACAACTTCCACCTTAGCTTTCACCAACTAAACGAAAGGGAACTGCTGGCACAAGTAACATTTGAACTGCGAACTTAATAAACACTTCCTTACCGGCTACGCACTATGATCCCCGGTACCGGATCGTACCATCCTAAGCTCTTTTCGTCCTCTGCCCGTCTATAGGGGGGAGATGAGAGAAAGAAAACGAGAGGAAGCCGAGATAGAAGAAAAAAGAGATAGGTTGTGCTTTGGCTACTAGAGATGGAACCGGATAGCTCTTTCATCCATGATCCGAGAGTCCGTCCAATATGCCTGCCAGCTTTCTTTGGCAGGTTCACAGTGGAAAGTGGATCAGGCGGATCAAGCTTCAAGGCTTCAAAACATGGATGAAAAAATAGGGAGAGAGATTGAGCGAAGCCCTAAAAGGTACAGTCATCCAAGCAAGGTCATTTGAATTCCCGCAGTCGGCTAACCAGGGAATTAAAGACTTCAGTAAGCCTGCTGGCCTTGGGAAAGACTCCATCAAGGGAATGACTGGAAGGGGTACTATTGATACAGGGACTGACTTCTTTCAAACTCCACAATACTCCTGCTCTCTCACTGGCTAGCTTCTTCCCTGGCCTACCATCCAAGGGAAAGGGAACGTGCGTCTTCGTGATTTTCATTGTTTCTCTGCATGAGCCTCAGTCGTACCGTGAGGCTAGCTTTAACCCTCTTTGGCAGCAAGCAATGGCAGAAGAACTACAAGCTCTGGAGAAAACTCACACCTGGGATTTGGTTGATCTACCTTCTGGAAAGACTGCTGTGGGGTGTAAGTGGGTCTATAAGATCAAGACTCGCTTTGATGGGTCTGTGGAGCGCTATAAGACTCGCCTTGTTGAAAAGGGATTTACACAGGAGTATGGCATTGATTATGAGGAGACATTTGCTCCAGTTGCCCGTCTTACCTCTGTTAGGAGCTTACTAGCAATTGCTGCGGTGCGTAAATGGGAGTTCTTTCATATGAATGTCAAGAATGCATTTCTTAATGGTAATCTTCAAGAGGAGGTTATGACCATCCACCACAGCAAGTCTGCAGACTTCGTCGCGCTCTGTACGGTCTCAAGCAAGCACCTCGGCCTTAGTTTGCCAAGTTCAGTACTACTGTTGGTCGTTTTGGCTTCACTCCTAGCCCTCATGATTCAGCTCTCTTCATTCGTAAATCTGACAGAGGAACTATTCTCCCTTTACTCTATGTAGATGATATGATAATCACGGGGGATGATCTTACAGGCATCTCAGATCTTAAGCAGTTCCTTAGTCAGCACTTTGAGATTCAGGATCTTGGATCTCTTAGTTATTTCTTAAGTCTTGAGGTCTACTCCGCTTCTGATGGATATTCTCTTTCTCAGGCCAAATATGCTTCTGATCTCCTATCTCGAGTGGCTTAAAAGCTCCAATCCTCGTATATAGAAGAGGAAAAACTCTTTGGCCGCATGAAGAGCTCCGCTGAACTTTTGTGACTAGCTGAAAATAATCATAGATAACGCCTTGCACGCCCACCTTCCCCGAAACTTTGGCTTAGTCTTCTTCGTTTTACTTTCTCCTTCGGGTAGGATGAAGGGCATCTGAACGTAACGCTTTCTATAGTACTCTCTCCTTGACTTTCAGTCTAATGCCAATTATGTGTATGTGATGTATTATAATGAAATGATGTTAGCATATATAGCGTCAGATGTAATGAAAGTAGGGCTTTCTACGAAAGAGAAAGCGAAGAAGTATATGAAATCGAAGCGCATTGGAATCATCGATCATATAGAATGTGTGCCGCGAGTGATCAGTCTGCGCAAAGGCAGAATAGCGGATGGGCTTGTCTTGCCTCTATCTTCCCTTCCACACTCCTCTCCTTTCAGTCGAGCATCTTCAAACCTCGGGCTCTTTCAATTGGCCTTGTCTCGCTTAACTCGTCGAGTAGTGTCCCTAATCGAATGAGTGGCTACACGCTCTTTTCCCGAGGAGAGAATGTTTCATTCAACCAGAAATAAAGGCTAAACTCGCTCCCTAGCTTTCAATAGCGGCAGTGATTTTCTTTTGTCGGATGGAGCAGGGAAGAAAGGCTAGTTCGTCAAGTCAATTGAATCCTTCGGGCAGGCCGGGACAAAAAAGTCCGAAAAGAGGGGATTTGGCTGATCAGCCAGCCCTACTCGTCTTTGTCTACCCTGATTCAAGTATAGCCCATACCCTTTCTAAGCCGAATAGTCTTTCTTGGACCGGAAGTCATACCATAGTAGAAGTGCAGCCCCCGTTGAGACAATAAGTTAGACATTGGTTCATAGGCTAAAGCCCCCTGACTCAAAGTCAGTGGAAGGGGAAGGGCTGCTTTCTTCGACCTCTAGCCATCACGCTCTTTTGGACCTGAAGAAGGGAATTCAACCGGCGAGTAGGGCTTGTGCCCATTAGTCTATGTCCTGCCCTAGTTAGAAAATACTATATCTCAGATAAAGGGAAAGAGGGAGTGCTTGCTGGTATTAAGAGAACTCTTCTTTCGAAAAGATAAAATATACCAAATAGAATCTCAGAGGTCATGAAAAATGTTAGCTGCATCAGCCCTCAGGCACTACCCCCCTTTCCAAGAAAGGTCAATCTTATGGCACCGGAGACCGGCTCTACGACCCCGCAGGGCACTACTGTAGAGCGCTATTGGGCGGTGCTTTCTCGATTCTAGACACAATAAACTCCCTTTATCTGATCTAGCAACCTTCACCGTAGGCCTTGTATCTCCCAGCCAGGACCTTTCAGTCAAGTGGCTTTGCGGGCAAGGGTTTCTTGGCAGAGCCTGTTATTTTCCCCTAAAGAGTAACAATATGTGTTATGTTCTTTTCCTCCCCTTCCCAATTTTTCCTTTCACTCATTGAGAAGTACCACATCACAAACAAAGATCGAATTCCCGGGCCTACTGATATCTAGTGTAGTACCGTCAGAGTTTCAGAGTCACGTGTAGTCAGGCTTTCTCCGTGCTGGAATAAGGAAAGCCGGATGGAAGGCGAAGAAAGATGATTTGGATATCCTTGAAGGATAACTGGACCATATCACTGTCAAGAAACTAAAAAAGAAATCTATCTTACTAAATAAAAGCCGTAGAACGAGCCCAAGGCGTAGGCTGGCTACAGAAAAGGCAGAAAAAGAGTAATGAGCAAGAGCAAACAAGAGAGAAGAGCTGATTTCATTCTCACCCAAAGGTCACAGGGATGGATTTCTATTTAAAGCTGGAAAAAAGTGTGATTTTTATTTCGCTACACTTGCTTATATAAGGAAATTCCCACTCGAAGGTCAAATCCCAGTCGACTACTGACTTTCTCGTGACCCTTAACAGGATTTTCTGCTGCCGATCGAGTACAGGCTTAGAATCAATGCTTTGACCGCTAATGGCGATTCCCAGACCAGTTTCGGCTTGCTTCGCATAGGCTAGACAAGCTAGGTTCACACTTGAAAGCCATAGCTAGTCTTCTTCCCACTGACCGCTACTAATAAGATAAGACGAACCACTAGTAGGCTCTGGCAAGACCTCCAACAGATGGGGGTTCAATAGCTGCTGATTCTAGAACAGCTTGCCCACTTGACTTGCTTGCTCATTCGCTTAACCCTTCACTTTAACTGGCAGGGCGAAGAAAGGAAAGTAAATAGCTGGAAATCCTATGCCTTCTTATTATCTTTCTGTCAATCCTATTTGCGCTAGCCCACTGTCTAACAGTTCAAACTGGAAAAAGAAAAGAGACAAGCACTGCTGGACTTAGGAGGGCATTACTCAGATAACTTTCTTTTAACTAGCTCGGCTCGCATGGACCAACATCGCAAGGCAGGCATCAACTAAATTCTCCAACTGGATGTGCGCACTTTATCACTAGATATCAAACCGTCGAGAAGGAGAAGAGATTAGCAATGGCTGTAACAAGAGATTCAAAAAAGGGACGGAGTTATTCTACTTAAAAGGAGAGGGCGCATAAGCAAGAGGGACTTGACCTCCCACGAAAACCCCAGGGAATAGGGGTGGGTATATAATAACAAATTAAATAGAGGCATCGCGAGATGAGACTTCAAGCTATAGAAGCTCTCACCCGATAGTCATTTCGCTCAACTCAAATTCTTGTTACCTACGATAAAAGATCTTCATCACTAGATGGATTGCCTGCCCCTAGCTTCTTGTCTATCCCTTGCTTTTGACTCTGACCTTCGATCCGCTTTCCTAAGCTTTCTCTTTCCTCACATGGAGAAAGAAGATACCTAGATCTAAGGCTTTAAAACGAGAACATCCTATCCGATAGCACCACACCGCTGGCTGAAAGAGAGCTTGCATCAATCCCCAGGTAATAGACTTTTTTAGAGAACTTCCCGGCTGGGGCCAAGACTCGATCCCTCTCTGCTTTGAATAGCTATAGTACCTCCAGACTCAGCGAGCAAGCCTTCTTTGAAGCCAGGAAAGGCCTTGGAATTTGAAGGAAGACCAGTTCTCCTTCTTTATTGGAAATAAAGTCATTTTACTCTACGCTGTCTCATCTTACGCCTATTCCATCGAGAGCAGGATGCTGGCCGATATGGAGCAAGCAAGGGCACCCCTTCCTAGTCCGATTAGTTGGTTGAGTAAAGAAAGCCGGATTCCAATATTGGTCTTAAACTTCCTCTCCTTTCAGTCGAGCGTCTTCCAACCTTATCTCTTGAGCATCCCACTTTGCCTTCTCTTTTATTGATCGATTAAGGTAAGAAAATCAAGGTCTTTACACATGTGTAATAGGGTCACCTATGAACTATCTTTAAATACGATTCTCACTATTCTTAGAGGTCATAGAAAGAAGATTCTCTTTTGTCTTCAAGCTCTGTTCCTATCACGCAAGAAAGAGACCTGACATGGATATCTTTCGGTCTCAATTCCCGTATTTCAATCTGAACTGCTTGGTTGGAAATTCCATGAATAAGTCATTCCCACGGGATAAAGTATAGAAGGTGATAAACCCGCTAACCTTAAGCTAGTGAGTCAGTCAGCGTTGTCTCCAGCCAGCAAGGATAGAATAGGCCAACCAGCAAGGAGTAGTTCTTAAGATACCCCAGAGTCAGAGTAGTCAGTAAGCGTGCTAGGAAAACCAGTATAGCCGTAAGCCAGTGAGTCCCTTTTGCCAGCCCTGGCCGTGAGGAAGTCCGGAATTCTCAGTTCTTACTCCACTCCCTTGGGATAGAATCGTTATAGAAAGCTAGCCCTTCCTTTTATCCGTAAGCCCACCAAACCACCCTCGTTCGAGCAAGGTTCTATCCTTTAGTGTATTTTGCCCTTTTTTTACTGTATGAGCCAACTAGCAAACCGAGCGTTGGTATGTATCCGTAAGCTATCCCGAAAACCCTCGAGCTAGAGTAAGAATAAGGTACGGATTGGGGTAAACCAGCTAGAGCAAGCGTGAGAGAGTCAGTCTGCGCTGTAGGAGAACCCTATAGTAACCCTCGCGCAGGTTCATAGAGTCCGTTACCCTCGTGCTGGGGATAGAGCTATAGAGCTAGAGCGTGCTATTTTAGAGCGTAAGTTACCATGCGCTGGAGGAGCCGAAGGAAGGAATTTTTTAAGTTCAAGATTCTAAATAAGAATAGGATAACCAGCTATCGAGTCAGCTATCCCCTCGCTGTATCCAGCTTGGTTTGTAGTAGTACCCGCTAACCTGCCAGCCAGTATTGACTCATTCTACCAGCTAACCCTGTTCGAGTAACTAATTCCCAGGGGATATGATATAGAGGAAGGATTTGTTGTTACCTCGTGCCCAGCTCTGACTTGACCGGACGGAGTTCCTTCTTTAGTAAGACTAGTGACTTCAAGCAGCTCTCACTTCACTGTAAAAGGGACTAGGTGTGAACTATTTCAGTTCATCTCGGGCATAAGGAAAGCCTTAACGCCCTTGCTGGGGCTTGGATACGACACTAGTTCTATTCAAACTGCTAACTATGATTCGGACTTTCTGCCAGACTTCAGGTTCCCTCTCCGTTCTAAAAGCAAGAAAGGCAAGTCGAATCCCTGGCTTATCCGTTCGCTGAGCCTCATTCTGCTGTGCCCGGTACCAAAAGAAATAACCCAGGAAGGAGACTTGTGGACCTAAACCTGAGACTCTCAACTACTACTCTCATACACAGGACATGGAAAGACTTAGACTACTATCAATACCGAGCCGAGGGCTCAGCCTCCTCCAAACAGACTGGATGAAGAGATGAAGAATCTGCCGAAGAAGGTTTAGTATGGTATTACGGATTCCGGAGTCCCGGGCAACGAACGCGGCTTTCGCTAACGCTGCTTCCTTATTCGCGGGTGCCCTAACGCGCCTTGTTCTTTCGCGCCCGTTGCTTGGCATGTTTAACGCGCCTTTGTCTAGATTGGTAAAGTGTTCCGCAAAGTGCACGCCGGTAATAAAATAATAAGAACAAGCCAATATCCCGGAATCACGTGTCTCGACATCCAAGCCAAGCCGCTAGCTCTTGAGTAAGAATCCGGTTACGGAGAAATGGTGTGAAGCAAGGGTAGTTGAATCAAGTAATGGCGTCTAGGTCATTCGACTGAATGTGTGAAGGAAGGAAGTGACTCGATCGAACCAAAGAGCCTAACCATCGACTCAACCTTGATCATAACCAACGGGAATGAAGACTGTAAGGAACGAGTGAAAACGATAGGGAAGCAGGTAGCTCGATAGTCAGTATACGAGGTGGGAAATGAATCAATTCAACCAACAGGGGAAGAACGGAATACTTGGAGCGATAGGTGCGACGCAGCGGGAGAAGTAAGCCGGTAGCTCGATAGTCAGCCCGAGGGGTGCCGCAGGTAGCTCAACCGATAGTGTAAGAATTAGGTTTTCTAAGTTCAAATTCCCTTTCCAGTTCCACGGGTCTTTGTAACCGAACAATTCTACATTCCATACCCGCGCCGATAGAGTAGTTCAGCTCGACTGTGACTGTTAAGGAAAGAGAGGACTTGGGTAGGTCAACCGTTAGTCCTAGGTGTGGAGTTTCTCAACATTCGTTTCATAATAGTTCTGGGCAGAAGGAATTGGATAAGAATCAACTGACACGTTGCGGTACAAAGTAAGTAAACTCAATTGCTAAGGAGAGGAGACCTAGTTATCTCTGGGCAGTTTAAGCGTGTAGTTTCCGACTTTAGACAGGGAGAGGGCGTTAAGCAAGGTAGCGCTCGACCGATAGGGATAGGAGTTGAATATTTTTGTTGAGAGAGAATACGGCTTCCAATAGTAGGGAGACTCGACTTCAATTAGTAGGCCTAGCTGCCTTCCTAGCTCGAGTGAATTCCGGAAGTCAAGGTCGCTTTTCTTTTCTTTCAATCCTGTCTTCGATTCTAGTCCTTACCTGTGTAAGCTAGCAGTCTCATTCTCTCGCATTCGTCCTTCCTGCTTGCTAGTCATCAGTGAGCCTAAAGACATGGAATTGCAATTGGCTCTTTCCTGTACTTCCCCTGCTTCCTTTGCCGCTGCATCTCTTCTCGTAACCGGTGTTCTTGTTACAGTAAGCGTTGCAAGAATCAACCGTTGAACACTTCCTTCCTCCGCCTATGCTATTGGTGAAAATGCTACTGCTAGAGTCTGGATCGACCGCTTTTTCAACGGCTTAATAATCAACAGAAAGGGTCTTCACCTACATTTGCTGCTACTGGATACGCTTACCCCGCAGCCGGATATGCTACTGGAACCACCGGACAAGCCGGATAAACTACTACATCCCGATCACGAGGATCTGGCTGTTAAACTCCTCGTGTTGGCTGAAATTGGTAAACTGATGGAAGGTCTCCTTTCTTGTTGCTTCTTTGGCGGACCTTTTTGTTGAATGCCCCCGCTATGCGAGCTTGGTAAGTCTCAGTTCTTTGTTGGGCTCGAAGTCTTTGCTCGTCAAGGGACTCAAGTTCTTGTAGTAGTAGGCTAACATTTTCTTCTTCCGTCATTCTTTGCTTCAGGGCAATGCGAAGTGATGGGATCTTTATTTCCTAAGGTAAGACGGATTCACATCCATAGACAAGGGAGTAAGATGTCGCTTGCGTTGCCCCCTTTACCGTTGTCCTGTACGCCCATAGAGCCTCCGGGAGTCGATCATGCCAGTCCCGTTTGTTTCTAGCGACCATCTTCTTGAGGACTATGGTTTTGTTGAAAGCTTCTATCAAGCCATTGGCGGCGGCATTAGTTGCTGTAGACGAGAAGTTCCCAATCTTGTACTTGGCGCAGAAGCGGTAGAAGCGATGGTCTCGGAACCGCGGCCCATTATCGTGGATGAGTCTACTTTATCAACTGGATCATAGAATGTGTCACTTCTACCTCATTTTTGGTATTGATTAATGGCTCACCCTCGAATTTATTCAAAGGAGCTAGAGGCATGAAAGAACCCGGCACAATCTCTTTATTACTAGCAGTCAGCGCATCTTACCCGGCAAGCCCCGCATCTAGGATTCGGTTGACTTCACTCTGCTTACGCCCCTTTCAAACACCGGATTTGCTGAAAGACCGGATTCTATACCAGCTCCTTCTCAAGCAGCGGTTTCGTGCAGCAGACGATTTTCGGAATCAAAAGATTCTCGGGAGAAAGCATACGAGGTAGTGAGCGAATGACCCAATGTATCATTACTGAAGGACTAAAAGAAGAAGTCCTTAATCTACTATTAGCAGCTAAAGGAATGAGGCTTCTTCCCTAATGAGATAGTATAGGCTAGCTACTCTTTGCATCGGATTCTGCGACTTTATTTCCTTGCGGGGATTACCTTTCCGGTCCAGCTTAACTATTACACTAGGAATAGTCTAACTGAAAGCTGCGTAAACTCGACAAGACAAATAGGCTAAAGGATTGAAAGAAGAGGATAGGTTGCACGAAAAGGCCTCTTCCCTTCCAGTGGAATCTCTTGACTTGGGTATTCATTCCTATATTATTTAAAACGTATCCCGTTCAGCTTCAAATGGAAAAAATTCTCGGTCTTTCTCATTCAAGTGTGTCAAAGCTAGATCGACTAGTTTCACTTTTCTTCCCTCCTTTCATTAGTCTCTTTTCTGTGAAGCGCTTATTACAATAGTAATATAATATAATTATAATAGGCATACGCCAGAACAGCTTTCACGAATGAATCCGACCAAGGTTCTTCTTGAAAGACCAAAGACCATTGATTGAATTTGAAAATGCCAAAAAAGAGAAAGAAGCCTTAGTGAGCCCTGTCGACTAGAAGATGTGTGCCATTAACATTAAGGCAATGAAATTTTTATCGAATCAGCAGTTTTCGCAATTTAAGAAAAACTAAGTCCTATCGCTTCGATGCCCGGCCCGGGGGAATTCCTTTAGCAAGGAATAGAAGACGATTCTAACTCAATTTGACATCATAAGCTGCAGAATAGATTGTTTTCAGTATAATTCATATGCCCAGAATCCGCTGCTAGACTTGCTAGCTTCATTCTACTCTTATTAGAGAATAGATTCAAAGACTTAAAGATCGACGTTCTCGATAACAAACCGCTGAAAGAAATCCTGGAAATCGTAGTCCGAAGGCTTTTGGAAAAAGGCATGGAAAGCATTCCGGTCACAGAATCCTAGTTTAGCCCGTAAATCAGTTACCTGAAGGCTATTCTTTCATTACTCAAACTTACTGTTAAGGAAATCTTCTTCAACCAGCAATTGTAACTCGACTGGGGAATAAGACCGGTCGGGATAGGAAGAGAGTCACTTGACCGTTGAGTTAAGGTTTGGGCTTTGCTATAATCATATCTCTTTACCGCTACCTATCGATAAAAGGCAGAGGAGGCATTGTAACACGATTCAGCAAACTCCTTTCTGAAGACCAACTCTAGGTTTATGCGCTATTTTCAGGTTATTCGTCAGGTTTTAGGATATTCGGGCATAATTCGTACAACTAATTCTCCGATTCTAGCTATCCTAACGAATTCTCTCGGCAGCACCGGTAAATCTCTTTAGGAACAAGAGGATGCCACTTTACCTGGAAGGTTTAAAGCCAGAAGGCAGAAAGAATCCATACTTCCATCCTAGACAAGATCATACTTATTACTTAGACCTCGGCCTCTCCGCTCCAGGTGCTGTCCGATCCCTCGCCCTTTGTCTCGCGGATCTCAACCTGAAAAGATTCTTTGAGTGCTGAACTACGGCCTCCTAAAATGAATACCCGATGGCTGCCTACAAAAAGCAAACATTTCCCGATCATACTAATATGTCTATTCCGGGGAAGACTAGTGATCTTCTAATTCTTCTAGCCACCAGACCCTTCCTAGTCGAAAGAGTGGAAAACTCATTGTACGGACATTTTCTATATCTAAAGCTGCTTTTACAGCTTGAGTTATGGCTTCCTGTGCCCCTGAACCCTAGCCTGTGGAAGCTGATCCCGGAGGACTGTTTACCAAGCCTGACTTTCTTCCATTTGGCTTTCCATCACCAGATCCTTATCGGATTCTTGCTCACCATCCTTCTCTCCTTCCTTTTATGCCAGTCAAGGGCCTGTTTGCCAATCTAATTGATTGATCTTCCTCTCGCACGCAGGAGTTGGCTGCTGGCAAAAAAGGGTGTGCCTTACCGAAGACGAACGAACAGTAGCGTTCGTGGTGGTGCTTAAGGATTCCAATGTACTCCATCTAAAATCAGAACGAGCTTGCCAACGGACCACTGCCGTCCCATTCTTGAATAAGCTTGAGCGCAGCCATCTTATCCACTGAATTAGCTAAAAGCTCTTTACTTCGGGTCGAAGCATTAACTATACTTAACTAAAAAAAACCTGGAAAGGCGGCGGCATAGGAACCACGGGACCTCCACTAGTAAAGGGATATAAAGTTTTCTGGGTTTTAATGCCTTTCTTTTTAGTTTTAGGTTCTGGATACGAGATCCTCCTAGTAGACTGGAAAAAATCCAGCCGAGAGAGAGCAGTCTTTGAAAGTAACAGGTTGGGAAACCAAGAAAAGGCGAAGCGTTATCTTCTATTTTCTAATTTGTCCACCTTCTGATTGATTATTCGTAGCACTAAAAGTTCGTTGTGTTGTGGTTACGCGCATTGGGAAAACGTTATAGTGGCGGGAAATCGGCTCCATTAACTTTACGTAGAAGTTGCAGAATAAAAACTATTTTTTCCGAAAAGCGGAGTGGACTGTGTCTCTATAACTTCATTTTTATCTTTCATTTAGAAAATAAATACCCGCTTCAACCGCTCTTTCCCCTCCCTGCGCTTGACGAGCTGAGAAATCAAAGCGAAAATCAATCTATGATAAAACAAATGGTTAGCAAAATGAAGACTCAGAAAAGCTGTAGTAGCGTTGAAATCCGATTTGACTCTGAAGCCAAGGACGCTTCGCCTTATCTTATCTAAAAAAGGTTCCTAACGAATTAGCGTTACTTGGAAAATAATCTATAGATAGAAAGCCCTATGATGGGAAACTACCAAGTTAGGTTTGGAGAGAGACCGTTAACCGTTATATTAAAAGAAAAGTTAAAAGAGGGGAAACAAATGAAAGTTTTTATTTTATTTTAATAGCTGGTCCTGGCCAAATGACTACAAGATCATCGGTCTACTCTACCTCAATTCACCTTTTTGAACTTTATACAAAAGGTTTTTTCGTACCAGCTTCTTCTACCTATACCGCAGTTGAAGCACCCAAAGGGGAATTTGGTGTCTTTCTGGTCAGTAATGGAAGCAATTGTCCCTACCGTTGTAAAATAAGAGCACCTGGTTTTGCCCATTCACAAGGACTCGATTTTATGTCCAAACATCACATGTCAGCAGATGTGGTTACCATCATAGGTACTCAAGATCTTGTGTTTGGAGAGGTGGATAGATAGGACTACTAGTTGCTCGATCAGGGTTATAGTTTTATTTCGAGCCAAAACTAGAATGTGTGTTTTCATCTAAATTTCTGATCATTGGCTTTTTTTTCGTTAGATTTCAAATTGAGAAAAACATGATAAATCCTCAAAATGATGAAAGAAAGAGTTTCTTCCCAAGCCAGGCATTAAAGCCATGTGCATACCACGGTCTTGACTACAGGTCGGTAATGTGCCTTTGAGATGGCCGTTTCCTGCTATCTTTTCTGTTGTGCCGGATTGTTCTTCGTTTTGTGCTCTAGGAACGTGCACGCTTTCTTTTTCTATAGAGTTTTGTTTCCGAGTTTGATGCCCCGAAATTGACTTGTCTTCGTATAAAGTGCTTCTTGAGAGAAGCCCGGCTTGCGAGGCTCACCTATCGAATGCAGTACCTAGATCTTATCTTGTGACATGTTTTGTTTTCTGTTTTTTATTTCATCTACTTGGAACTTAGGATGAATATTTTCTTTATCCTCATTTTTTCAGATTTTTAAGGTTGGAATGGAAGAATGGACGGCGCGATGAGGAGTTAAGAGCGCTTAGCTAGCCGGTAGAGAGGAGAAGGTGGGTAACTCGCTTTCGGCTTGGTAGGTTGGTTTTTCTCTTGTTGATGAAGGAAGTGGGTCGGCCAAGTTCACGAGGGGAAAGATTCCGTTCCATTGATTCTTATCAGTGGATTTCGAAGAAAGACAGAAGGATCCAAAGATAGCCAAAGTAATCGCCAAGTACAGCCATCAGCAGCAAAGAGAAAGAAGATATCAATGGCTAAGGCTGATCAGTCTACGAAGGCAGAATATCTCCATTCTAGACTTTACGTCATTCCTTATACTCATCAGATGAAGAATATAGCAGAGATTTGTCTGTCGAAGCAAGCGAGTCTTCCTCCTAAGAGCGAGGAGGTCTTATTCCGGAGCCTAGAGAAAGTTCACGATAACTGAAGAGGGAATGCGGCTTTACTAGTTTATGAGACTATAACCAAGCAACTGAAACAATTGTTTTTTAATCATTGACTGAACCATCGTCAAACCTCCACCAACATTGGATGATAGAGGGACGTTCTACCAGCTAAATAGATCCTATAAAAAAAGGATAACTTCTATCTTCCAATTATCTTCTTAACTTAATAACTTACAGAATGACTGCCAGACTGACAGTTAAATAGACAGACCGACAGCTCTATCTATAACTAGGGATGAGCTGACGACCATATTCGGGATACCTTCGCCTGGACCAAACCTAGACACTGGACGTTGACCAGAACGGAGTCCTATTCACAGACTAAAGATAGCACTCATATTGGATACTCCATAATCAGACCTTCAAAGATCTTATATAATAAGTCAGTAATTTATTAGTAAGTCAGTTTGTAAGTCAAAGCCCATTACTCCCCACTAGGGTTAGGTATAAGGCGGCGGATCCTTAGTGAATACGTCGACGGATACATTCGCTTAGTGCGGCTGTAGTATCAGAGTCCGGGGCTTGACAGACACATGTCCGCAATAGCTAAGAATTAACGGGAGGGGACGCAGAATGGTTATCGAAAACCTCCTAAGCTTTCACAGTTTTAGGAAAGCTAATCACGCAATCCAGCTTCTCCAGCAAACCCCAGAATGTTCGCTAATCCTGCTACCCTTTTTCGCAAATCTCATCTAGGACGTCCCTAATCAACCCAGATCCAGTAGTTGCTCATAATGGCAGGTGATATGCTTCCACAGGTGTTAGAGGAGATGAATAGCTTGCCCTTCGAGGCAAGGGCAGCGGTAGAGGGAGAAGTCAAGCAATTAGATCCAGTGGCGTTAGATTGGATGCCTTTCGACTGGAAATGGAGATATAGCTCGAATAGAGGGCGATAGGCCCAACAAAGAAACCTTCTATTCGTTCCCCAACGAGTGGATCTGAAGGCACGAAAGGAGGACCTGGGCACAAAGGGAGGGGAGAAAGACCAGAACTTCACTCTGCCTCTTCTGAATATCTAGTGTAGTACCGTCAGGTCCCGTTTCTGCTCCTAGCGAGCTAACATCATAAAATGAACTTCTAAACTCTCCTGCCCTCCGCTTGCCAATAACCTCCATTTGAATTGAAGCCCAGCCGGGAAGGCAAAACAATGATTCCCATTCCCCTGCCTGTAAATGCATATAAGGAACCCCTGAGCTCTCCTGCTTCTGCTAGCCATCTATTGAGAGAAAAAGCCTACAAAGCCCTTCCTAGAAATAGTGGTCGAAGCCATCTCTTTCTTATTCCTTTTCCAGTGACAGGCGAGGAAGCTACGAAGCAGCATCTGAACCTCCCCTGCCAGTCCGGCTTGTGTAATTTGTGTAATCTTTTAAGCGTGTGAGCAAGCTTGGGAGCAAGTTTAGGAAAGCCAGCAAGAAATAGGGATCGGGTAAATGCAATCTATTCTCATTCATCTTGTGAGCAAGCAGCCTTTCAAGCATTTCAAGCAGTCCAATATAAAAAAACTAGAAAACTCATCGGCTTGTAAATTAGACCCCTGTTCTCTTTGCAAGAATAGCTGTTAGCGACGTGAATCAGAATCGCTTTTACCAATTATCCGACCTGAAACTGAATGAAAACTGGCATAGATCATCTCAGATGCAGAATAACTGTGCAGATGAATTCCCGGTCTGGAATGCTTATCTGCTGTTGTGGCCGAAAGAGAATCCGCAGCAAGAGAATATGCTGTGAGGGAGTCAATGTCAATAGACTGTTTGCAGGAAGTATAGCATGAATCATCATAGGCCGCAGGCCAAGACAGATCTGCCTTCAAGATCAAGAGCCTTTTTCTTTTTAAGACACTGATACCAACTATCTTTTTATATTAAATAAAGGATTTTTCCGATCTAAAGCCAAGCAGCCATAGATAGCTAGCCATTGGATTTGGGATGTAGCTTTCACTAAGAGGAGCGATTATTGCCAATTCCCAGCCCGAGGCCGCGTTGCTCATAGATTAGGTTGGCCGGCTAAAGAAGTGGAAGAAAAAAGCATACCGAGCGAAGAAGCATACTCGAAAGAGGAGGATTGATGGCATGAATAGGAGCTCTTAGCAATTGAATCGGAAGCATCGGCTGTGAGGGAATGGTCTGTTTAGTCCAATGGATTAGGAGCCTTAAAAGCAGCAATGAGAGCAGCAGGAAAGGAAGGATCAAATATCCCAGCCCTTAAATGCTCTTCTTAGAAAAGAAAATGCTGTTAGGGAGGACTTTTTCTCCCACTCCTTCTTTGCTTGCGGAATCTCTAACTATTCGGTTAGCGGACTGACCTTTACCTCATGGTAAACATAGCTCACGTCACTTGCTCCAAAGCCAAAGCGGAATTCTTCTGTGAGACGATCAGCAAGAACTGATCTTAGGCCGGAGTAGCTATCCATACGGGATTCGGCGGCAGATGAGTTGGCTTTTCGCTCTTTTACAACCGGTAACCCATAGGAATGTCCGATCTCAAAGAAGAAATGAAATAGAAAAGAGGGTGTTGGCAAAGCAGATAATCAGTACACACCAAGCCTAAGACTAAGAAGAAAAGGATAGCATTCATAGCGGAACAAGAAAAATCACAGTCGACTCGATAGAAAAAGTGTACGAGATATTCAGGTGTGAGCGCTGCGCTAAGGTAGCTTGCTTGCGATCAACCAAATCGAGAGAGAAGTAGGTAGTTGACCAGGAAAACCTTAGATTCGACCGGTGGGTGAGGGAAAGATGAAAGAAATTGAGACGCATATGGTAGAGTCTTCCTTTTACCATTCCTATTTCAGCTGATGATACACCATAAGAAGAGGGGTATACTCATGGTGCAATACACAAAGCTTTTTTTTAATGATGGGAAAGAAGGCTCCAGGTCTCAGTTCTTAGACTTTTTGAGAGTTCCACCGTGATAGATATAGTTTATGACTCGGCCATAGGCAGAAAAGCGGGTTGAAGGAGATCATGTTACGTATTCGAATTAAGAGAGGGTCTGCTAGGGTCGTCGTACCTACTATGAATAGAGAAAACTTTCCCCATTGCACTCACTAGCAGCCCAGGTCTTTCCATTCCTAATGTGAATGTTGTGGAATTATATACTGGTTCTCGTCCACTTACACTTACCGTTGACCTCCCCTCCCACTACAGCAGTAGCGCTGGCATGTAATAAGTTTCTGATCCTAATGGGAGGCATTCCGATACCATAGCATGAACCGAAAAGCAAACTCTTCCTACAGCACCGAATCCGACAGTGGAAGAAAGATCAACGTGCTCATCTATGATGTCATTCTTACTGACTTAGCTAATGGGATGTCCTTTTCTAATGTAAATTAGAATCTACTGCTTGCTTTTGCTTTATATTAGTTAGCCACTTCCCTCTTCGAACCAACCGTTCACTTCCTTACTATCGTCTTATCTTAGAATAGGATGCAGAACCATCTTCGACTAGCTAATATAGGAGAATCGGTTGTAACACCGGATATTCCGTATTCCTCGACCAAGGAATAGCGGGACGGGAAAGAACGTGTGCCAGCCCTTAGGCATCCCACTCTTTTAGCTCTTTTAGACCATCCTTTTAAGGTTAAGGACCGAGGGAGTAGCGAAAAACCTTTTCTTTAAGGCAACAAGGTTGGCAGCAGACTTCGAGGACAGTTTTGGATCGACTTCCGCTTCTCTCTAATCAGTCGTTCTTCGAAACCTTCTGTAATATCCTTCTGGACGCACTTCTACTATGCTATTTCCAGACATAAGTAATCCCCTGCTTCTTTAAGTCTCACATCCCGCGAGGAAGACATTTCCATCTCCATCAGTCCACTAGCCAGTACCACTTTCAAGTAAGTCTTCAGTACTAGTGTCAGCGGGCAGGTTTGAAGATGTCTTTCCTGGTCTATCTCCTGACTTGGCCAGAGAGTCAAATATGCGTTTTCGCACAGTAAGGCACTTTATACTTTTATTTCCGCTAAATCTTCAAGAGAAAATGTCTTTGCCTCAGCTTCACATATGGCTTTACCATCCTCTTCTAGTAAGGAAGTCCTTCCCGCCCTTCCTAACCTTACCCGTAACCACAACTCCCTTTGATTATCATAAGTTAATATTATAAATGTGGGTCTTTCTCGTCAGGTCTATGTTCTTGCTTTCAATTCAATCTTTCCAATCGGGTCTAGAATGACTTTTTTTCCCAGACAAACAAGTCTCCTCTAGCTTAAGGAGTAGTCCATAGCTAATAATCTATGGTACTAGCTTATTCCAGTCATTGGGCACAACTTCCCTTTCTGTTTACAGAGAATAGGAATTCCTCTATCCCATCTTCTTGGGCAAATAAGATGCTCGCTCACTCCACTACGCCACTTGCTGTGCAGTCTCCAATACGCCACTTTCAGTTCCACAGAGTGTTTCCAATCTTCTTGGGTATAGAGAGGAATCTAAGGGTGCTAGCTCCATTGCGGGAAGCACCATATGCCGCTTCTGTACCAACGCCTGCTTCCTCCTCGTTGCAAGCAATAGCCAGCTCTGAAGCTGAAGTGAGCCAAGCTCAACAATCTGGAATGCTTACTCAAGCAGTAAGGCGACTCCGCGGGCTCAATCAGAGGTTCCTATGCTTTGCCAGCTATGAAGCGAATAAAGCGCAGTTCGCACTCTCGATGGGATGGGTCGGGTTCGGTCAATGAAATGCCTTTTCCAAGCACGATCAGGCTTCAGGGTAGCTTCTGGGAGTGCTCTACGAGAAGGCATATGTGTTACATCCGGGAGTGCTCAATGAGTAAACATCATTCCGTTCATTATCAGAGTAACTCCCACAAAGATAAGAATCGAACACTCCTTACACAGAGGAGCGATCAGAGGTTGAATACGGTTGTGCATCAACCAATCCATTCATTCTTCCTCCACTCATCTTCTGAGGAGAAGCACTTTTTTTGCATCAAAGACTCTTTAACCAGCCATTGCTGTTAACCCTGCCATTCCTACCTATTAGGCGCACTTCCTCCATTCATATTAGGATCACGGATCCATACATACCCCGGGATTTTTTCATTCTAGATTATTATATATATAAGGTCTCGCTCGGGCTTCTAGCCCATCGCTCAAGTAGAAGACCAAGCACTCCTACTCGTACGAGAGGTTGAATTGATGACCGGTAACGATCAAGTTGGTATGCCTGTTATTTCCGTAGTATAAAAGTTCTCACACCCTAGCCGGTATTCTCTTCTAGACGTAGGTCCGCTCCTCGTTCACCACAAACATGTCGAAATTCCACAATCGGGGGAATGAATCAGCGCTTCCCGATACGGCATGCAGCTAGCTGGCTGAACCGATATATCTTACTAAGATATTTAAACCGTCGATTCAGGTGGAGAGAGAGAGTGGAATCCTTGGCTGGTATTTGATCGCTAGTTGGTTCCACTGGAGAGGATAAATAGATTGCTTTGGTTCGGCTTGGAACCTCGACGTGCTACCTACTAATGGTCTCGAATAAAGGTTCTTAGCTTCCGTTGCTTGGGCGCTAGGGATTGGTCCTGATGGCAAGGATTCACTTGATTGCTTTGAGCTCCCTGGGAATGGAAATGCAGATGCAGAGGCTGCCTCCCAAGCATTTGATCCCTGGGGTTGGAACAGAAGACATTAGATCCAGCTTTGGGCTCAGTACCTCCATTAGGTCACTGACTCCCATTTCCGTTGATTGGACAACCGGCCTTAACGGCGCTCCCTTAGCTTCTCTCGTTGGGAAGCATTTGAGGGCAGGAGCTTTCATTTGGGTGACCAGTAGATAGATACCGGGGTTCTCCCCTCCTTTCTTTGCCAGGAGAGAGGAAATACTTGGATTGGGATCCTGGTCTTGCTATCGGGTCATATGGAGAATGATGGTGATTCCATGCTTTCGGGCTAGGCATTGGAATGGGATCGTGCGGGCCCGGTGAAGAAGCATTGGATCCCAGAGATGGAATGGGAAATGGAGATGTTGAAGAGGCGGGTTGATTAGTTCTGGTTGGAGGGCTACGAACTCCTTCTCATTGTTCCGCTCCTCTTCTCTTCTTTAATGGTTGACCAGGTCGATCATCAGTGTTCACCTGGTATGGATATAATTGAAGAGTGGAGGTAAAGGGCTCCTGTCATCCGGCAATGCAAGACCCACTCCAGATCGATGCCTCTTCGGACCTCTTGGTCAGACCATTTCCGTATACTGAGATTGACCTTTTGACATAGCGAGAACACCGAGATCAATCGAGTAAGATATTCGTCTGTGGTCAGTCAGACGAGCCATATATAGCTGACTGCGAGAAGGAAGCTCCCAGCCAAGAGTGAAGTCCTTCTGGCCCAATCTCTCCATCGCTTGTGATAAGGAGTTCCCAAGGTAGGGTCTCTTCTTGTGCCCCCGCCTTTCCAAGCTCAGAAATTTCAGATAATGGGAGGAGGACGTCCTCATATATTTTATTGTTGAGGCATACTGTTCATATCGAGTACAATCTTCCTGGAGCATCCCTGAAAGTGGCTCGCTCCTCCCCGAGGTTAGTTTGAGGGGCGTGCTCAAGGTCTCTCCATCCAGCTCTTTTCGAAGTCCTTCTGTAGGTGACATGGCGTCGTCTTCCGGCTCGTGGAAGTTAGCAAAGACCCACAAGTCCCAGGCCTCACTACTAGATTATTATATAAGGTCTCGCTCGGGCTTCAAGCCCATCGCTCAAGTCTTAGTTATTAGTCTGGCAAGGGTATTCTTATGTACTTTTCTTCTTTTCGGTTTAGTGAGTTCTTGCTTAAGTGGCGGTTCTGAAAGACGAAGTAAAGGTAAAGGCTGGGCAGTAACCTCTTCAATGTCGACTCATCTGAAGTCAATTCTGATTCAAAGCAGTTGTCAGCTCCCTCAAGTGAGTTACTCGCAAGGTTTGAAACTCTATCAAAAGGGTGGAAGTCACCTTTTCCTAATCTGCTTTAGCTACAAAGGTAATCGTGGAAGCCGGGCCGATACCATAGATAGGTGGAAGAATCCTACTTGATTCCCTAACTAAACCCCTTCTCCTGGTCAGTGAAGCTCTCGATCTGGTAGTTCTCGTTCCCGGTCAGCGAGGGTGTCGAAGAGTAGCCACCTCTGTAGTTAAGTCAGGATCATCCGCCAGTAAGAACTAGCCTTATAGCTCCAAACTTCTCCTCTATTTCTACGCAATTCATGGTGAACTTAGACGAGGCGATCAAAGAGTTCCACCGGGACCGCTGGTGCTATGCCCTTTCTTTATGCTTGTTAGAAAGTAGACCCCCTTAGTAGACCAGACCGTCTGTCCTACTAATTAGTCTCTCTGTCTATGCTTTATGGTTCTTAGAAAAAGTAGGACAAGCTGAAGTCAGTCCGGTCAATCAAGCATTCCAGCGAGCCTCTGCCCTTTAGAAGGCAATTCTGTCTCGAATCGTTGGGGAGGAGCAAGACGAGTTCATTCAGGTACCTAACTAAGCGCATCTCTCAAGCAAGGACTGGTTCGAATGCGAAGGAGCCGGTTACTTAGAGTAATCAAGCTGGCGGGACTACTTGACTTGAATAGGAAATCGGACTTCTAAGCTGATAGTTGGCTTCGCTAATTAGTAGGAATATTGAATTATCATACTTGTTTTGTTGTATGGCCATTATACAACACTATAATGGCATATAGGGAAGGGAGAGGGTCTTATTAATACCAATACTCCCCCACAAGCAGCAGGTCCCCTGGCAAGCGAAGCTAACCTCCTCTTAGAAAAGGGATTAGGCGCAGAAGCAGCTAGCAAAGACAACAATGAAGAGTTTCATCCGTTCTATCTTTTTAGTCAAGGAGCTGGGCTTTCGTCTCAGTCAACTTCTTCAATAGAAGCAGAAGGCAGTTCTACTGTAGTTTCATAGGGCCTCTATCTAATGCGGGCCAGTCTTTCCTTCGCTTCGTGTGCTCTTGTAGGTATCGTATAAGAGAAAGCTTTTACTCATCTCCTCTCTTTCATAAATTGTATAGAATAACCTGTGGGAAGAAAGTCCCGGAAACCAGGACGTACGATTTCCCTTTCTTTCAGTTTTCAAGAGATTAGTCCCGCGAGATCGTGATCGAGTTCTTTCGTATAGCTCAAAAAGCAAAATAGTGATTTCGATCGTAAGTAAGCTGAAGGGAGTCCGCAAGACTGGTGAATCCACTAGGGAAACCCGAATTCTGGCAGTTCGCGAGCCAGTACTTTAGTGTTGAGTGCCCTCGAAGGAAATGTTTTTATCGAATTCGTTGCTTTCTTCTCAGCCCCAGGGAGTTCACCTGGTATAGGCTCAGGAAGCAAGCCTGCGGATCCTGGAACGAAATGAGAATTTTCAATAGGCTTTTCTTTTGTACTATTTTTCAAATCATTGGTCCGGGGTAAAGGAATGAGATCCTAAGGAAGCAAAGCTAAAGTAATCCCGTCCGGAGACTATAAGGGAATTCGGGTTAGAAGAATTCTACTCAAACAAAGTCAAGGTTGTGAGCCACGACACTTCTAATATCCCGAGTGTTAGACGGAAGGTCAAGTCGAAAGCTAAAGCTAACGCTTACCTCGGATCAAGTCAGCACCACCCGCAGGTTCAGGAGAAAGCGAAGTTCTAAAGAAAAGAAAGAATCGAAGTTGTTGTAAGTTCAAAGGTCTTTTCGAACGGGGTTGTTGTTAGCCGTGGGTAGTTTGATGTACTGGTTTTGGGTGGTGATGGAATCCTTCTTCTGCTCACCGGGATTTAAGGCTCCATCCGAATCAAGGAGAAGCCACAGTCTAAGAAACCAAGGTATAATGTAATTATGTACACAGAGTCAACACCTCTACCAATAAGGAATCAAGTAAAGTAATCGGTTGAACGCGGTCTAGGTAGAAGTGTTCCTATTCCTGCGTTGTGCCGGAAGTCTTTAAGACTTTATTGATGCTAGGGAAGGGAGTAGCTATTGAATATAATCAAGTTCAGCAGTCCAGGCGGGAGGAGTAAATCTGTAATTCCCGTAGTTCCATAGGCAGGAAGCGCATCAACGAGTTTCCGTATCTCGGCAGTAGGGACCGAACTTCAAGCAATAGGGATCAGTCGAGAAAGTTTTCATTGTCCGGCTAGCCCTAGATCTTAATCTTTTGACTTGGTAGGGACAAAGCCCTTTATAGGGCAGGGTAGGAAAAGAAGAAGATAGAGAGAACCTTTCAATAGACTCCGAAAGAAAGAGCATCGGCTTGGTGGGCTCAGAAAGAGATGGTCGACAGATCTGCCTCATAAAGATGAATATTGTTCCGGGGTCTCGTCCTAAGATGAGATTAACCCTTGTCTTCCACTTGATGTGGATTACCGAGATAAATTATATTATATTAGCAGAAAAGAATCGGCTATTGAGTAGGCACTCGTAGCAGCAAGATAGGTTGTCTTTGCTCTGTCCCTGAGCCAAGGCTTTCTTGAATCAAAGCATTGGTACCGTACTGGCATGAAAGCTCGGGGTCAGATCGATCGAATGGAATGAATGGGCTCAGCCTAAGGGCCTTCAGCAGTGAGCAAGGAAGGACAAGAAAGGACAAGAAAGTCAAAGTACAGTCGAAATCTGGTCGCAAGTGAGAAAGATCTTCTGTGTTCACAAAAGGTTATGGTTACACAAAAGAGATCCCCTTCCGATGCTACTAGGGCCGGGTAAACAAGCCCTTCTTTGAACCCCGTAGTCCAATCCGCTTTCTATGAGACAGACGAATACTTCACACCGGCAACGAGAGAAAAATACGATACACTGGAAGCTGTCCCGCCTGTAACATTCTTCTATTCTAGGCCAGCAGTTACTATGTCAACAGAAAAGGCTACCTCCTTTTCACCCACTACTTTACCGGCTTCAAGC
>NW_028322708.1:0-44616 GCF_047325235.1 Durio zibethinus
GTATCATTGTATATTCTTAAAAAGCGCCTCTTCTAGCAGTCATGGGCACAAAGCCAACCTATGAGAGTCTTCCTCATGTCAAAGAAAAGCTATAGAGGGGGCTACCTTGCCGTAGGAAAGAAAGCTAAGAGAGATAAGACGAGTTAACGAGTTTAGCTCCTTTCTTTCTCTAATGCTAGCCTCTAAGCTAGATCGTTCCCATCAGTGCTTCCCGATGAGGAGAAGCACTAATGCTCTCTTGTCTGTTCACTCCTAGCATTCCTCCAAGTTGTTTTACCAGTTATACGAGAAAGAAGAAGAGGTTATGAAATAACTCGACTGTAAAGGAGAGGTATGATGTTTGGAAGTCTTTCCTAATAACCCTTAGTTCGCTAGCTCGGGCGGGATGACTAATCCCTCCCTTCCCTAGCTCTCTTGAGTCTTGGCCAAAAAGCTGCTAAAAGCTAGTCTTTGTTTAATCCCTTCTCAATCCTAATTATTGTAACGAAACTTTGCTTGAACTTGTATTATTCGAGTTTAGCTAGTGTGTTTGGTTTTTTCTTTTTATTCTTACCAAACCTCTGTAATAACATTAGAAAGAAAGGAAAACTATACGTGATATTCACTTAATATTAAGAATATTTTAACTCGAGGAGTTGTTTCCCTTTAGCTTCATCAGCGATAGGCATTCCTCTTCTTTAAGCGCGGAAAGCAGCCAAGCGGGAGAAGCCGCAGAGGAAGCGCCATAAGCCCCAAGCGACCTAGCCTAGCCCTAAGTAAGGATGTTGATTCTCGCTCCGAGTTTGATTTTTGATTCGTTTGACGGGGGAAGACCATATCTTCAGTACTGAATTAATTAAATTACACCTATATCGCGAAAAAGAGCTGCTCTAGCTTTAGCGCGCACCATTTCTCCTATGAGGAAGGTTAGCCTTTCCGATTCATGTCTTGCCCTTCCTGTATCAAAGTATACCGGCGACTTTTTCCTTGAATTCATTCTATTTCATATCCTTTGGAAGAGACCAAGGAAGAGTAAGATAGATTAAGGGCGGCAGGGTAACAAAGTCTAGGCCTCTTACAGGAGGTGGTCATAGCGAGGAAGCTCATTGATGAAAAAGGCGGCCAATGAAAGCTATATGTACACGTCCAGATCTTCTTATGTCGCGCTATGGCTTGGCTTAGCAGGAGGTCCGCTAGATAGGAAAAACATTCTCTAACCTTCAGTGCACTTCTCAAGTCTCTAATAGTTGAAGCTTACCCTTCGTTAAACAAACCCCTAACCTCTTCCTTCCTGTATTGCTTGTCTTGATTCTCCTAGTTACTTCTCCACTTAACTCCGCTATCAGACTAGGGCGGGGGATCCTCGTTCCCTCGGGAACCCTGCCTATTTGAATCAATGTGGTGGGACCTCTTCAGGGCCTGACCTTCAAGGTTCCGCTTCCCGCGAGGACTGATTCTATTTTAGGTCGGGAAGGTCCGACGCGCCGACTGCGTGTTATGACAGGCTCCCTTCCTTGAATCCTCGATCCCGAGACTCCACTCCTGGATTGGCAGCTTGAAGCGTAGTAGGGGAGCAAACCCATACTGTTGTCTTCTAACCCAACGGGTAACCGATCGCTATAGACAAAGGGTAGACATAGACTTTTGAATATAGAACTTTCGGATTACGTGGTCTAGACAGCCACCTCCACGACAAAAGCTCGAAAGAGACAAGAACGTTTACCGTGACGATAGGCCTAGCACGTAAAAGAATATAGGTCCATAAGAAGATAATGAAAAAGAAAAAAGACCTCTGACGTTACCAGGTTGACCCAAATGGTCTGGAGCGGGTTCTTAGAATAACTCATGGGCTGTTGGACCGCGAGGAGGGTTAGGGGAATACATAAGCGGTCCACGGTTGAATGAATCAATCGTAAAGGGGGGCCCCGGCCTGAGCTGCCATCTCTTTCTATTGGTCAAAAGGCATTTCATCAGCACTAGTTGCGCGAGAAAAGGCATTAGACAAGGATTTACCTTTGATGAAGATGAACTGATATACTGGCATTCTCTTCCAACTCCGTATCCTAACTCACGGCAAACTATCTCTAGATGGCAAAGTGAAAAGCTTCATTGCCCGCTATATACCCTTTCGTTCGCTGAATGGTACGTAGTCGCTTTAGCGAAGCTAATGGAATTCCCCAATCATTTCCCGTTCTCCGGGTATTGAAGACTCTATGACTATTATCCTGCAACGGAACCAGCAAAAGCAGAGTTCAAAGCATCATATCATAAGAGCAAACCTAACAATCAAATTCAGCGAGTCATAGTTGTTCAAAGCGAATATCAGAGGTGCCCAGCCCTTATACCGATTGATGTACTTTACTTCAGTCCGAGTACTGAAAGACGTGACTAAATCAACACCTGGTACTGACGAGCTACCCCTTACCGAAAAGTCACTGACCCTAGAGTTAATGAGTTCGGGAGTAGCTGAGTTCTTACTTCTTACCGAGCTATGTGACTCTCCAGGTCTATGTGCATTCCCTTTACTTACGTAGGGACTGAGGTCTGTCTATCAGGCCTATACTTGAGTCGGAAATGAGATGTCCCGCTGTTATAGCTATAGCAGAGTTGTTGTTAAAGCGCTTAATTAATAGAATAGGCATAGGCCAGAACAGCTTTCACGAATGAATCCGACCAAGTTAGCAATAAGCTCCGTTACGGGCTTTAGAAGACCCGTAGCTGGCCAACACTCGAACTGGGCATTCTAGGCCTGAGGATTCTTTACTGACTCGTCTGATGTCTCCGGAGCGTCTGGTGAAAAAGGGTCTGCCACCACGGCCATAAGCCCAGAGATCAGAGAGAATAGTAATACATAACATAAGCCTAGGCAACAGAAAGAGAATGAATAGAATCTAGAGAGGATAGTATGTATAGAATAGATAGGTTGAAGAAGAAGCATTTTCCAGTTCAGTTAGCAACTTTCAAAGCGAAAAGAATCTTTCTTTTCCATGATCTATAGAATATCAGAACGGGGAGATATATGTTCGTTCGCGATGGTTTCCGCCCGTTGGGATTGTAGTTCAATCGGTCAGAGCACCGCCCTGTCAAGGCGGAAGGTTCGAGCCCCGTCAGTCCCGGCCTAGGATCCGATAATCCATTCATCTCTCCGTTTTCTGTAAAGAGGGGGGACAAAGAGTAGGATCTAATTCCCAGCGGGAGGATCCTTCTTTCCAATAGCTTCGCTATAGCGACTTCGTACGTTTTGCATTTCTCATCGGACAAAGAAAGTCAAGGAATCAAAATGACAATAACTAGTACCGATTATGATCGGAGGTATCACCATATTCAGGATTCAAAGAGATACCGTACTGGTCTGGCTTTTTTCGATTGCATCGAATAGAGTAGCCATTTCTTTCCCGCGAGCACTTACGAGGTACGTAGTTGCTTTAGCGAAGCTAAAGGTACGTAGTCACTCATATATGAGGTACGTCAAGTGGTGTCCCATGCAACCACGGTACACGGACCATAATCCAACATCATATAAAAAACCCCACATTTCCCTGTCGGAGTTGTCAGCTCCCTAGCTTACATACTCTACGGGGAATCTAGAACCTGATGTCTGGTTCACGGGTAGACTACAAAAAGTACTCTTCGACCACCTAAGTATGTGGTCAGGAGCGTGGTTTCACCCCTTATATTTCATTTTTTTTTTTTTTTTTTATCCTATTTATTTTCTATGTATATGTAATGGTAGAACCTCGTGAACCGGGCGTACTACTTGACTTGCCAATTCTGATATTCGCTTTGAACTGAACCCCGGCTATCAACGTGAACGAGAGAAAAACAAACCCCATTTATGAAATTCTCAATGAAATATCATAAGAGAAGAAGTTGAATAAGAAGTGAGAAGCCCTCTCCTTTCAGTCGCTTCATCCCTCTCCTTTTAGTCGAGCCTCTTTCGACCCTCTACTCTCTGAAATGCGAACTTGGTAGTACCCAGAACGCAAGTGACGCTTTGAAAAGTAATGGGCTCCCCAATAGATCGAAAAGATCAGAAATAAGCAATAGGTTGTTATTTATAGTCAGCTTGTTCAAAGCCCGGTAATCTACACACATTCGAAGACTTCCATCATGTTTGCGTTGAAACAACACTGGTGCACCAAAGGGTGCTTTTGATGCCTGAATGTATCCGGAACTCAGAAGTGAATCTAGCTGCTTTTGAAGTTTTTGTAATTCTGGGACAGACATTCTTTAAGGGGCTTGTGCTGGCGGTTTGGCCCCCGGCTCCAACTCTATTTTATGATCAACTGCCCGTCGCGGAGGCAGTCTCTTCGGCAACTCTGGTGGCGTAACAGATTCAAACTCCTTTAGGAGTCCCGAAACTTCGGCTGGTAGCTCTTTTCCTTCCTTTCCAACAAGTGCTTACTCAGTCCAGATGAACTCTCAATCCAAAAGTAGAAGTAGAGGAAGAAAAAGCTTATGCCACAGCGCAATGCCTGACCTTATTATATTAAAAGGCTATAATAAGGAATCTGCTTTCTAGAGCCAAGTCAGGCTCAGAACAGAATAACCTATTCAATGCAAAGAGCGGCTATGCCGAATTAAATAACATAGAAGAGCGTCTTCGCCGACATTGAAGCAGAATGCCATTCTTTAAAGGCAGAGTTTCATTCCCTTGGATCAAATCGTTTGAGGAAATAACGTCTTTCACAGCTGAATGCGTACTTTTCTAGTTACCCCGCCGACAGAGAAGGAAAGCAAAAAAGACTGACTTGCTTCAACTGAAGAATGAAGAAAGGAATTTACACCATGATTCAGGCATTCGCTTGCAGCGGATTCGGCGCTGACTCGGCGACAGAGAAGTCAACCTTTGATGCGAGGTTTTTCTTTTTCATTTGTTTCAGTCTTGGATCTTGCACTTTCAAGTAGTGCTTGAGAGAGGAAATGGCAAAGCCAAGCTGACTGAATGAAAGCTAACAATTTCATTGCCTCACAGCCCATGCTTCCCGCTCCGAACCTGGATGACTTCATTTCCTGTGCCCTATTCACTCTCTTCCTTCTCATTCATTGATATCTCTTGCTTGAAAGTCAAGTTGAATGAATAAGGTGGTTTATCATATCAGTCCTCAGAAAACAGAACTCCTAGTAGGCCACGAACTCCCTTGCAAGCTTTAACCGACCCGAATCCAATCCAGATGCCTCACCAGATAGTTATCCTTTCATCTGTCCGATCATTCGACTAAGGCAGGAGTAAGCTAGAGCTGGAGCTGAAGCCTAATTCTAAGTTTCATCTAAAGCTGAAGTTAGGGCTGGAGCCTGAGTTGGTGTTGATGTCCTAGAGTAGCGAAACTACAAGTGAAGGGGCGCTATCCGGAACCCTTAAGGTCGGGGACAATCTGCTTCGATTGGGCCTTGCAGGCAGACAGGCTAACTTGTGGAGACGAAATGGAATCCTATATAAGTGAGAATGTCGAGTCCCGAGGGAGACAAGCTGAGCTAACAAGCTGGCTGAATATATCATGGGGATGCCCGATTTGCGATTGAGCTAGCCGATAAGTATGATCTCTCCGGTCTGGCATGAGCCACTCCATTCCTACTTCCACTCAACAAAAAAGATAGGATTCTTGGGCCCTACCTCCAGAGTGGGATATGGAGGAGTGCGTACGGCTATTTCAGACCAAAGGGGGCAAGGGGAATCCCATAAAAAAAAAAAAAAAGTAAGAGAAGTAAGAAAGGGGAGCCACACCCGGGCTATGAGCGTCGTTTTCTTGCCGCAAGGGTTGAGTTCGCTAGCCGTTCAATCCGATCTTCCCTTGGCATGGCAGAAGAGCGCGGCTCGAGACTACTCTTTCAATTCAAAATGAAAGGCAAGCAGGAATTTAACCCACTAATGGGCCAGCGCTTGGCGCTTACTCTAGCCCGTCTTTCTAGGATACACCTATTATATATATATAAGTGTTTCCCCGATATTCGTGGCTTTCCCCTTATAAGTAGATCGGTTGAGATAAGTAGATTGGTTGAGGCCCGACCCTTAGGGGTTGCCGACCTTGATGCCATAGTGTTTAGGGGGCGGAGCGGGAAACCAACACGTTGTGGAAACGGAATAGAGCTAAAGTGCACTTTCCCTTGATGGAAGTTATCCAATAAAAGCACACAATCAGTGCTGCCAGCTCAGCCTTGGCCCTATGCCTTTTGGCCAGCTTGGCTTCTGACCGGTCGATCCCGCTTAGTACCCCCTCTTGCAACGATTCGGCGCCCCACTTGATGCTTGACGCCCACGCTTCGTTCAGGCAGCGCTCCTCGGATATGTCTTGCCAATCGCCAGAGCGGTGCCACTTCCAGGATTTGGTGCGGCCAAGCTCGGGAACCTTCCCTGGAGTGAAAGGGTACATACCAGGACGAACAGAAAAATAGGGGAACACCAAGTACGAGATCACAGGGATCGGGCTGGAGCTCGACAACAGCGATAAGGAAACCATACAATCGAAGGCTAGCAAGAAGAAGCAAAAAGATAGGAAAAGGGAGGATAATCGACTCAGGCAAGTGCTCCAGCGGAAGCTATCCATGAAAAAAATGGAACACCTGGTAGTGAACCGGGGGAGGGAGCAGCTCATCGGTAATGCTAAGGGGAATACACAGCAACTTGACAAGCGTTCAGAACCAGAATGAGATACCCTACTACTGACTGACATTCAAGAATAGGCCGAGGAAACGAAGCAAGGCTCGACGAAGTTTAGTGTGCCGATATGGGCTTCTCTTTCATCAGCTAAAGCTTCCTCTCTCCGGGCAGTGAGATCTCGAGTGGGCATTTCGAGTAAGCAAAGCTTGCACGGGATTAGTTTAAGGCAAAAGAAGAAGTTTATTCCATCCTGCTAGTGAGATCCCTCACTTCACACTTTATATATCTTAGGATCTACGCAATAAGACTTCACAAATGAATGTACGACATACGACACGGGAAGTATGGAATATTAAACAGGCTGTTTTAGTGCCAATAAAAGGCCTTTCTAACCGATAATGGTGTACTACAAGGGAATTCAATGTAATTTCATTTAAGCAGGAAAACTGCCATTGGCACGATCCTCTTTCATCACGAGTGTTAGCCCGGAAAGTAGTTATCTGGTGAACGAATCCAGCCGGTTCAGTGGAGCGGTCGGTGAAAGTCAGCAAGCAAAGGAGAAGACAATTTCATCGTTCCTCACCCTCACCTCAAAACGAAAGTTGAATGATCAGGCCACGTTGCTTACAAAGAAATTGACTTTCTCACGAGTTATGATCTGGTTGGTACGATCGCGATCGATCTCATCAAATGCGTTTTCAGCAATCAAAATGCCAATCTAGCTTGTGTTTGCAGGCTGTCGGTGTCTGTCTAGGTATCCCCTTCCTTTTGGTGGTGTGTAGTGAGTCCAGCGGGCCGGGACCAGGGCTTATTATTGAGAATATTTTGTTTCTTTGTCTATTTGTAAGGACTAGTGTGAGTATATTATTCCCTTTGGGTTCTCTAGACTGTATTTAGTCATTTTTACAGTTCCTGTCTTTCTTGTCTGTAGTTCAGGGACTCTCGAGGGTTCAAAGAAGAGAATCAAGCCAGTGAACCAATCAAGGATTTTTCTAAAGACTGAGCGAAACGTTTCGCTCAGTCTCCCGCCACCCCGCCACTTATAATAGCTAGCGCAAAACAAAACCACCGTCTTACGCCAAGACGACTGACCTGTTTTGCTTTAGCGAGCTTTTCCCAGCTGCAACGACTGGTTCCTACGCCCTGGATGAGACAACCTCAACCTGAACCACTTTTTATTCCACCACGGCTCAAAAAAAAGGGGTGTTCGGTGGGTAGGAATAGATTAGATTCAAAGGCGATCGATCGTAGTGAGCGCTTGAGGGCATCCTCCTACTCAAATATATAAATTAAGGGATATGGAAACAAACAACTTGTGCAACTCAATGGAAGGAATCATCCTACTTTGCTACTTGTTCATATCCACATAAAGAGCGAGAAAACTGACATCTGATCTTCATAATTTCACGTAACGTCAACGGAAGTCCTAGAAGAAGGAAGTCTTTCTCTCTCTCACTAGTGTTGTTTATTAAGATTAAGATAAGGACCGACACCTTGCAACCTACGACCCGGCATCGAAAGAGTGAAGGCGGGGAGACGACAGATGACGCTACGGGATTCGAAGCAGCGCCCTTCATCAGAACATTCAGAAGCTGTGTCACACACAAGGAAAGCGAAAGATTAGTGGTTCCACAGTTCGGTGCAGATAGATAGGCAGCTACAGCAGCCCGATCTCCGCTACGTGATTCCGATCAGAAAGCCGAAGAGGAGAAAGAAGCATTCTTCGTATGTCTGCTGCATATATCGTAGTACGTCTCCATATATCGTAGAGAAAGAGCTCGACGGGTAGCCTACTCCCCGGAATGCGTCTGTCTGCTTCTGTGGTGAATGAGAAATCTCAGTCTGTATCTGACCATTCGGCTTAAGCGGCTTCGGATTGATGCTTTTTCTTCGGCTTTAGATGAAGATGCGGCTTCCTCCTTCCTTTGATTTGACAAAGACAATAACAACCATTGCCCCTTGGCATGCGAACACTAACTCACCTACCTTCCGCACTAGGAAAGGACTATAGCCCACTGGATCACTTGGACACCTGAGCTATAGCCCCCAAGCTTGACCAGCTTGAAGGGAGCTAAAAGGAAGGGAAGAAGCAATAGAAGCTAACGAGCGAAGAGCGCTCAAACAAAGCGAAGCGCGAGCCATAAAAAGCAACAAGCACCACTTGGTTGGGGTCAGATTTAGCATTGAATTGATCCATTGTGGTAGACGCTTGCGGTAAGTAGTAATAGTTCACATTCTTAAGCAAATGTACAGTAGTACGATCAAGTACAAGTAGTATAAGCGCTCGAATATGTTCGAAATAGGGCCCAAGTAGCATTCAAAAGGTGAAACTTTTTTCAAGGCTCAAATGAGCTTATTTTAATGGCATAACGTAAAATAGGGAAAAAGATCCATGATAACAGCCCTTTTTTTTCACCATATACCCCTCGTACACTTCCTCTTCACCCATCCTTTCGTCAAGTCAAGGATCAAGGTCAAGGTCTTCGATCTTAGTCGCTCGGGTCATAGGAGCTCCACCTTGCTTGCCGGGTTGTCAGGGTACTCTCTCTCTAATGTGCCAGGGTACCCCAAAGTAAACCCTCTTTACGCCCACCCTCCTTTCGTTGCTCGGATTCGAGAGCCCTTTCGCACTGATTGCCTGCTAAAGTAAGAATGAAGTACTCTATTGGGGGAAAGACTAGTAAAATATCGTAGAATAAGAATAAGACTTTCGAACTTCAATACTTACTGTTATATTCAAATATTCGAATTGCAACTCAAAATACGGGGAAAACGCAAAATCAAAAGTCATTTCTTTTTCTTAGGAGTGAAATCGGATTGCTACCAAAAATCTCGGTAAAACGCTCCATTTTTTTATTTAGACTCTAGCTATAGCGGATAGAGCACCCGAACGACTACTAACGATGGTATCCGGAATCCTCTAGACTCTCTCTCTCTCAAAGGCGAATAACTGCAACTGAATCGACATAGACGGACTTATAAACTTAGCACAGCGCTTACCTTATAACTTGATATGCAGGAACTTACAAAAGACCTTAGCAGCACTCCCTGTCACGAACTCATACCTTCAAAAGGAATCCCAATAGCTTGAAAAAGAAATTTTTTGTTAGAATATTGTGCTGTAAGAGGTTGATTCTGTTATAGAAAAGATTCTCTATCTCTATTCTACTCATGAATAAAAGACTGTAGCTTTGCTATTGGAAGCTTACATCCAATCCTGTTTAGAGTAGTATCGGGCAGATCAAATCCTATTTTACGAAAGACAGTGAAGTTCTAGCTGCCATGCAAGCCCTTTATTGTGTCCACGATTGAAGGTCTTCATTTCCTCTTTCCTCCCCGCTCTCAGGTATGAAAAGAAAATAAGCCCAGCCCGCCTTCATTACCTCAAGTAAAGGTAGATAAGGGACCCCTTTTGCATAGGTCTCTAACTTTTTGAATTTCTATCACCCTTCTTTTTTTCTATAAGTTCTATATTCCTACCTCGGGCTATGGTAGGGAAAGGTGAAGCAGCATAGACTAGAGCTTAGGGAAGACATTTCACCTCCATCTCGCCTCCCTTACGACGGGCTTCCCAAGAATTCTTTTAGTGCTGTCTTAACCTCTCATAGCTTGCAATTGATCTTTCCCTTCGTGTACGCCCACTGAAGCAGGAAACTCCTATCTTTTTAATAGAAACCTGAATAACCGAGGTAATCTTCCATTCGTGACTCACTATCGGACTTTTTAAGATCGAAGTAAGCCTTTCATTCTCTTTTTGTAACTATCGCTTCTAAGGCAATTAATATGGCATTATACGCCCTATAACCCAACCCCTATATAATATAATAATAATAGATTGACTTTATTTTCTAGTTATAATTCGATGAGCTCAAACAAATAAGTAGTTAACTTAACATAAAGGTAGGGATATGTAATGGCTACTGAAGATATCTGCAGCAGATGTGGATTGGAAAGGGTGACATGGTTCATGTGTTGAGAGATTGCCGGAAAAATATGTAAAGTGATGGTGTTTACTATAAAAGGCACATACAAAGTGATAGCGATGCTGCGTGGTGTCCTATTGCAGCTACTACCCACCAGATCTGGGCTTGGCCTAACAAAGCCGAACATGATCCATCTTACCACTTGCCACACAAGCCAGGCCAGTGACACCATTTCAAAGCCGGAATCTTTTTCTATATACTAGAGGGTGACCAGCGATCCAGTTTCGGGTCTGTTTTACTTATAGCATAGCCGGTTTCAGTTGTACTTTCTTCTGCCAGCGAGTCTGAGCACGCAAGGTGCGAAAACACTCAACTTAGCTAGACATCAAACTGCTTTCTATGCATTTCAGATAGCTGCTTTGAGAGGCGCTAGGGGCCAACAGATTCAATGGAATGGGGGAAACTTTTTCATTCAGCACGATGCAGCCTATATGAGGAGCTTTAGCTATTCACGTCACAGCTACTATGTTGGCTTTTACTAGACTACGAGATTTTCATTGATCGTAGCTAATTATGATTCTATTGTGAAAACAGCCGATAAGCAAGCACAAGCAGCTTGTATTCGTATAATGTGGTAGTGAAACGTACCCGCTCCGGGTCCGTAATCTCTGATAGTTCGAAATACTGGTCCATCGCGACTAACCAGTCTAAGACCACGTCACGGAGGGGTCTCAGCTTCCATAAAAGTTAGGGACCTCTACGCTAGTCTTCACAATGACTCCACTTCAAAAAGTATCTGTGCTTCTCCTACTGCTTGCACTACATAAGGACTGCTCCCACTACTGGAGCCCTCGTTCTCTTCGCGTGACGTCTTCTCCTTGGCCCCACTGAGTACCTTACTAGAGGAGCGTTTAGTGAGAATTGAGCCTCTTTTTCTACCTATGTCACTTCTTGTGGCACTATCAAGCGATAAGGACAGATGAAAAAATTCCCTTGGTCAGGGGGTCTTCCAACTGGTGTTTTAAAAGCTCCAAAGAGAAAATGACCTAACTCCTGGGCCTGTGCAGACTCTTGGCGAGGCTGTTCCAAGTGTGTAGGCCCCACACCCACATTAAGCTCATCTCCCCCTGTTGATGGTCTTACAGTAGCAATGGACGTAGAAGGAACGTCCTTTCCCATTTTAGAGTTCTTTGCATGGCTTTTAACGTTTGAATGAGAAGGTTCAATAACATTCACCTTAGTGGGACCCCCCAGCACCCTCTTTCCTTGGTCAATACTAGATTGATTCCCTATTGCTATGCTAGCTTTTCCTTAGGAAGACTACCTTGCACTGGTTTAGGCGGTATCTGGGCCCTTTGAGGGGCAACAGTTGACTTCCCCTTATTGTGGTCCCTCGAAGATTCTACTCTCTTGTTACCTTCCACAGAAATCGCAGCATTCAGACTCTCCATCCCTGTACAGCGGAGATCTTTAAGTGCGGAATCGACGACGTCCTCTTCTGTTAGCCGACAGCATCAAGACTGTTCATTATGGGCTAAATAGGATCAATAACAATCTTCCTTAGTCGATCCCATTTCCTTTCCATCATTCCATTAAGTAAGTGAATCGTTGGTATGCCATCTTCTTAATATCAAGCACAGAAGCTGGAAAGCTAGCCACCTCGGTCCCTTCCTTCTACTTCTGTCCACGCAAGAGTCACTCTTTCAAGCTTTCTTGACCAGGAAGACAAGCAGAAAGAAATCCCAATAAGGAAAGCCATTAGCCAGCAGGCAAGTAAGCGATAGTTTGATGCCGAGAATCGTCTGCAGTCTCTTTGTTAGTTAAGCGAGAGTGACTTATTTTATTGACATAAGCTCGGGAAGCAGCACAAGCGAAGTACTCTCGTGAAGAGAAAGAAAGCAGCTAGTTCAGCTCGGCATATATAGGGTAAGTAGTTCAGTGAAAGCGTTCAGAATAAAAGGCCTCTTTCGGTTAGCGGGACAACTGGAAGTCGAGGGTGACTTTCAAGCAAGAAGTAGGCGCAGTTGAAATTGGCAGCGAAAATACTTTTACAATAAGCTAATTCCTTATTATGAGGCTCCCCCATTGATATTTCATCACTCTCACACAGGAGTGGCGGGTGGGTACAGAAAGACTAATCCAATCTTTTAATTCAACAAGAAACCAGTGTGATAGAATGCGATTCCGAGTGATAAGACGTAGTATATAAGGTATAGGATGGAACCGAATCGAGGCCTACGGGGAAGTTGCTCCTTAGAATGCCAACCCTGAGAGTTCAATCCTTCAGGGACAGGTCTCTTCCTTAACCTTAAGAGAGCGGGTAATATTACATTAGACTACCCCTTATTCGCTGCAAACACCGGTAATCCCAGTTTCATTAGCCCAGTTGGATTACGCTTGAACCTCCTAATGGAAAACTTTACTGCTCTCGGATGAACTGATAGAAAGTAAAGGACAAGACCAGAGACTGCAAGGTAAGCTGGGACTAGGTACACTGCGACTGGAGCTTCTTCAACAAAGACTGTCGCTTATTAATTCTCTTATGAAATGGCAATTTGGAAATATGGCACTAGCTGTAACGAAACTCCCAGCAAGAAAGGATGAAACTACCCCAACTTCCACAGGATCTTAAACCCCAAGTAAAGAAAGATAGGTGGATCTGCCAATCTAATCTAGTTAAGACCTTCCAGGTAAATCTAGGTAGCCATACCAGGTAAAAGAAAAGAGACTCATAAGCACTCAGAAAATGCACTCCCTGTAGTAAAGACTGCCAAAGCATGGCCAAAATCTTATGACCTATTTCCCTAGCTTGAACTGGCTTACGGGATTAGTAGGACTTTCCTGGAACTGAAAAAAAAAAGGGAGTGACCCCATCAAAGTCTCCCCTTTCTGCTGGAAAAGCTTGAAAAACTATCTTAGCCCTGAGAGCTCACTAGTTTGCTTACTCACAGATGGATTGCTAGCTAGCCCCGGGAAAGGAAGAGAAGGGGATGACTTAGACTGACGAGGGACGTCCTTCTATGCTAAACAGCCTCAAGTAGGATCGGGAAAAATAGGAATATCACAATATTGAATATGGGTAATAGCAAGCGATCGTCTAGCCATCCTTATATAAGTAAGTAATTGTAGGCGTTACCGATGGAATGGTTTTGTCCAATGTTCTGTCCAGAAGACTCAAACAATTAACATTGCCTCCCGGGGCGTGGGTCAAGACAGGAGTTCCCCATCGATTCTTTTGGTTCACCCTGAATACACACCGCTTTCTTGCTCTGTAAAGGTGCCACCTCCTAGTTACGAGCAACGGGGCCCGAGCTGAATGGATTGCGATCTATCCTCATTCCCTCAGGGAAGGATTCCTCCTTTCTCTCCACAGAAAAAGCATTCAACATCCTGCAGCTATAGGAGTAGGATTTCCTTCTGTTTTCCTACAACCGAGACTTCGTTAAACGTCCTCCTCTAAGCTGTCGCGTCCGTATAGAACTATTTCGGGTGAAGCTTATGTGTAAAGCTTGTGTATCCGTTGAGTCTAACGATTGAAATCGGGGGTCGAAACTCTTGTAACTCAAGAGGTGGCACAACCGTGCGAGCGCAGTTTACGGAGAGGAAGCAGTCGGCCAGCATTTGATGGACTTAGGCAGTAGCTAGCTTCTTTCTGATTCCTACTTAAGGTATTAACCAACCGAACTCCGCCCTTCCACCCTTCTTTCCGACAAGATTGGATATTTCATTCCTCTGCTCGGGAGAAAAATGGCTTCTATCCCTGCTTATAAACTCGATTGGCTTCTTAAAGTAGTAGCATTCGATAGGATTCCTACCTCGAGACGTAGAGCCATTAGTTCAGGAAAGAAGATCTTGGCCAGCAGTAGTAGAGCAAGCTTCTGCCCTTGTCCCCTTCCGGGTGGGATCCCAACTCCTTCGCTACTGGTCGACCGATTCTTATCCTTCTATCCACCTCCCGAGTTGACTTCATCTCGTCGGCAGCCGTCTCAATAGTAGCATTCCCCGTTTAAGAGGATTCCTCCCTCCGGACACCCTTAAATGGCCTCCTCCCCTTCAAGGAGAGGTCGATTCCTTTTGGAGATAACCCGCCTTCCAACCTTTGATGGATGAATGGATGAAAGCCCAGCCCTGGTTACCAAGAGAGGAATGGTAATATCCCAAACAAACAAAGGTAGCCGCCTCAAGTGAGTTGTTTGAACGGAAAAGAGCAGATTTATTGAACCGGCCGGAAGAGTTCTCTATCTCTTCTCTTGGAAGGATCGGATCGGTCGATCAATTCCTTCTTCCTCACCCACGGACGGAAAAAGATAAGTTATTCGTTTGCCGTCTCAGAATAAATGGGAGGCAAGGTTGGGGAGGAGGAGAAGTTCTTCTTACATCCCCGTTCGAGAAGGCAGCCACCAATCCAATTCTTGATCGGTGGCACATCCGTCAAAGGAAGGAGAGCAAATGAGGTGACTCACCATCCCAGATTGATAAGTTTGAAGGGAATCGGTCACCAAAATCAGTCACCCAACAACTGATCCTTTCTTTAGTAATTTCCGCTCCTTGAATCCATAAATGATATTGATGGATCGGGTTGGGTGGGAGATAAAAGGCTCTTTTCTTGCCCGCTGGGACGCCGAATGCGCATTTTAGAGGATTCATTTGCAGGTTGGAGGCACGGCATCTTTGAAACACTTTGCGCAAGGTATCCGAGTGGTCCTTGCGTCTCTTGGACTTAAAAACTATGTCATCGACGTAGTCTTCAAGCTCTTTGTGAAGCATGTCGTGAGTTGTCATGGCGCGTTGGTATGTTGCTCCCGCATTCTGGAGTCCGAACGGCATCACAATGTAATGGAAATTGTCTAGCGGTGTGCGGAATGCCGTTTTTTCGGCGTCACCTGGTGCCATTCGGATCTGATTGTAACCGCTGTACCCAGGAGAACATTTCGTGCCGCATCAACCAGCAGTTCTCAGTTTCATTCCATTCCGAAAGGGCCGTAGTTTGCTCCGTATCGCGCAGGAGCGCTTCTTATTTCATTCCGTTCCGTCAGGCTGGCTAACACTGTGTTGAAGTCACCTAAGATGATCCAAGGGTTGTCAAACAGTCAGAACAGGAATTGGGAATAGTGATTGAAACTCTCTTGCGTTCTTTAGTCCAAAGGGCATAACCCTCTAGCAATACACGCCTCTGTCGATGATGATAGCAGTTTTTTCTTCATCTTGGGGGTACATGGGTATCTGGTTATAACAAAAATATCCATCCATGAAGGACAACATAGCAGGCCCGGCAGTAGAATCCACCAGCTCCGGCAAAGGAAACGGGTCCTTTGGAGTTGCCTTGTTCAAGTCAGTAAAGTCAATGCAGACCCTTATTTTCCCATTCTTCTTCGGTACCGATACAATATTGGCCAGCCATTCCGGATACTGTACTTCTCTGAGAAACTTGGCCTCTAATAGCCGGTCCACTTCTTCTTCTTGGTTTACTGCTTCTGCCACTGCGGAAGATATCTTTCTCCTCTTCTGCTGAACGGGAGGGAAGCTGGGATCAAGGTTTAGCTTATGACATGCCACCTCTGGATCCAACCCTGGCATGTCATGGAAGGACCACGCAAAAACATCAATGTAATCCCTTCAAGAGCTGTACAAGCCACTTCTTTTCATCTTCCTGGAGCATTGTACCTATGTACACAGTTTGGGGTTCTGTCCCGCCCCCTATATCAATGGCTTCGACATGATCTATGACAGCTCCCTCTCCCCTTTTCCTCTTCAGACTCCTTTCTTCTTTTTCTTTTTTCTAATTCTAATGGCCCATCACTCGGGTAACCCCCTGCTGGCAGTGATGGTGACTGTAATTGCTAATCTGAAACATTGCTCTTGGGAGCCTCAACTCCCTGTTCGGATATTGCAACCTATTCGGTCTTGCCGTCGGCCTTCTTCATGTTCCTGGCTGCGGGCAATCATCAGACATTTCTTCGCCGTACTCTGCTCTCCTTTGATCTCCATCATTCCTGACTGGGTGGGGAACCGGTGGTAAGTGTAAGGAATTGCCTTCATCTCATGTATCCACCATCTCCCGAGGATGGCATTCTAGAGAGATGGCACATCCATTACCAAGAATCGAGTCATCAACAGGATGTCACCGGCTCTGACTGGCAACATCACCTCTTCGACTGGCTCCGAAGCCATACCGTTGAATCCGACGAGGGGAGCCGATGCCGTATTGAGGTCTTCTTTGCTATGGGAAAGAGCAGAGCAAAGAAGGCACGGTAGAAAAGTATATCGGCTCCACTGGAGCCATCAATCATCACTTTCCTGACTGTGTAATCTCCGATCTGGATAGCTATCACTAGGGCATCATAATGAAGATTTATAACTCCGACCAAGTCCTGGTCTGAGAAAACTATCAATGACCTCGGATCTGCCAGTGTGTGGTCAACCACTCTCTCTTCGGTCTGGCAAACGAGTCGTTCCTTTCGGGTCTTCCTCTATGGCTTCTTTCTGACTTTATAATATATAAAGACTACTCGAATTCATTCGCTTCTCTTGTCTTCTCGAATTAAGTGCTTAGTAGGCTCCCCCCTCCCTTGCTTGGGCTAGTTAATCAATAAAGAAGAGTACTAGTCTCCCTCAATCGCTTGCTTCTTGCCTTAAGGTATCATGAAAACGATATCAGAAGAAGGTTATGAGAGATTACTCTTTAAGAAGACAGTATGGATTTCATTAAGAAAAAGATTTGCTTGATTGAATACTTTATATCAGGTTATCCAGTTTTATGGCTTTTCTTTGATTCACTTGCTTACAGATATTCTTTCTTGAATGAATTAGCTTACTTGCTTGCTTAGGGCATTTTTTATCATTATTCATACTTGAGAAAGACTACTCTTCTCTTAATGCTGAGTTGATAAGAACTACTCCCATGAACTATCAGGCTCTCAGTCCTGTGGCTTGCTTGGTGCCTGCTTGCTGGTATGGCTCGCTTGGTTGGGTGGGGTAGTGAATACCTACTCAACTAATCTACCTGGCTTGCTTGCCTACCTTATTCCTTATTCAAGTGGGATCCCGCCTTCCCTGGTAGGTTCTTTTCTTTAGAAACTTGCTTACTGAAACTCCCTGACTTTGGTCATAACTTTGAGCAGCTTCATCTAATGAACGTTCAGTGAATCTTTCCGGTGCTTGAATGAGCTATCCTTTTTTTCTTGCTTAGAGCTTTTGGTACAGGATAATCACCCCTCTAATCATTCTTGAACTATAAGGATAAGGACGGACTCCCTTGCTTACATGCATACTCTTGAATCACTCCTGGCTCACAATGGGAATCTGCCCAATGTTCGTTTGGCAGCTCTATACTGGAATGCTTAACTAGCGCCATTTATTTCCCTCGGAACAGGTACAGCTCCATAATCGGAAGCGCAGGAATGGATCTTAGCTGTATCTCAGAGGTGGCCTCGGTGATTAGACGAAGATAATATTTCATCATGCGCACCAAACCAAGGGATTCTAGCAGCTAAGTCGATCGAGCCATGACTTTGATGCTCCACCCACATTTTAGCCCTAAACAACGGCCAAGTTCAACTGGGACTCAAGGGTTTTACAGTGCATGAAGCAGCGGAGGATGACTTAGCTCGAGAAATCCAATCCAATTGGAAAGGGGTAAATCCTAACATTATAAGAAAGATTTCACAACAAGGCCTGATTCTTTTTTACCAAAGAAAAGTCCTATCGCTGTTCGTTGGGAAAGACACTATTTATTAGCTATCCTACGTTTTGAGGCGAATCGACCCGGATGGGATAGAAACTCGCCTATAAGCGGGGGTGCTCACTAGCAAGTATTGATTGATCGAGACAAAAAAATATGGTGATACTCTAACTCTACTCTAGGTAGCTACTGGCTATGTTGGCTAAATATGACATCAAGATTTGGGAGCAGGTGCCAAAGGCTTTGTTCGGTATGGAAGAGGCAACAGCTTTTGCAGTTTCTGGTGAACTCGCCGGTGGCTCAAAGCAAAGACGGTACTCGTAAGGTCGCTGCGTCTACTCGATCGAACATGCTGAGGAAAATCAAAATCACTGAAAGGTGATAGGAATGCTCTTTATAAACGGATGGTGTTTGATCCTTTGATGATCTCTGGGGGCTCTCTATTCAGTAAAGTGCTCCAATCCAATACAAGGCGCATGCATTGCTGCAGCAACAAGGAAACAAACCGTGCTAATCTTAGCAACTGGGCGTCTCCCTCCTAATTCTGACTTATTCCCTGCATTCGTCGCAGAAAAAAGTGCTGAAAGTGGATCGAGTCAGTCGAAGTCATCATAAGCAGTACAACCATCTTGGTAAAGTTTCTTTCTAGAGTTCGTTATATAGAGTTGCATTTCTCAAGTGGGTGAGGCGAACTCTGATATATCAGTATGTAGCCTTGGAAGGCGTTTTCTAAGTAGTAGGTGAGGCCTTTGGACGTCGCCGGTTAAAGGGGGGCTGCTTTCCAAGCTCATCGACAAAGAAAGTAGGTCGGCCCTTGATCGGTCATAATTCGCAGATTCTATTTATTCTTAACAAAGGGGATCCGCTTTTCGAAGCATTTTTGTTTCAGAAGCTGTGTGAGGGAGCAATCTCTGGCCTTTTTAGTTCCAAATGGTATCTTAGCAGCTAAATAAGGAAGAAGTTAGAATCCCCTTTCTATAGGATATATCATAGCAATACTACTATTCATTTAGATCACTAGGCTATACATCAAAAGGCGGTACCCTTTCTTTCACCAACATCTGGAATCCGCTTGGCTTGGTCGGGTAACTTGGGCTCGAAGGCCTTTAAGTCGTTCGCTTTGGAACCTTCTTTCCCTTTCCGTTTAGGCGCAAGAAGAATTTAGAATTCAGAAATAGGGACTTGACCGAGTTAGACTCGGCATTTGGCTCATCTGCATTACTTTCAGCAGTTTACACTGGTTCAACTCAAGCTATTTAGGGCAAACCAGCCAGTCCATGCTTGCTTGATCGCTTTGCTCTGGGGTCATCCCTCTACCCTTCCTCCCGGTGCTGGTGATCCCGTTCTTGTCCTTGCTTGAGTGGTACTACTCTTTGTTGGCTCGATTGCATACTTTCTTATTTATTTCAGGAGAGAGTACGTGGTTGATCGATCTCGGGATCGAGGAACTAACAACTAACCCTCGGAGAGAGGGAATAGAGAAAGCGAAACTATCGGCCGGTGACAACAAAGGGAAAGGGTTGGAGATGTAATTGAGCTTTTTCCACTAAGCGCGAGAAGCGTAAGACTTGCTCTTTACTATTGCCATGACTCATATATATGGCTTTATAAGGAACTGGCTAAAGCTCACAAGATTGCTTACTCTAGAGCTAGAGCGCGAAAGCAAGGCGGAGGGACGACCCACAGAGACGGAACAACCTAGTCATTCTAGGACTTGCCCGTTAACCCACTCCTTAAAAAAACCAATGAAAGAATCAGTCGAAAGAGATGGAACGAGAACAGGGTGGATGGAACCTCCCGTTAGACGGTTGGATGCCAGGTAGACGAAAGCTAAGAGGGTTGACCGAAGGGATAGAAAGAGATTATGGGTCGGATCCAAATCCATAACCCGCTTACTTAATTAAAAAGATCGAGGGATTCACCCGCAATCGCCTCTAGTTCTTAAATTGTTCTTAAACGCACCCAGGAGCGCGGACGAAGCAAACAACCCATTCAACGGGCGGTACAACCTACCCACCCACCGGAAGGGGGCAAATGCAACGAATCAATCAAGGTACTTTATAAACAATTACGCCCCTCAAAAGGAGATAAACCGGGATCAAGCAAGCAAGCCATCCAGAGTCGGAGGTTAGAAAGAACTTGGAGGTTTCCCTGTGACTAACTTAGCACACTAAAAGTGGTAGCCATTGGGCTAAGTCTCCATAAAGAGCCACTCACATATTTATTTTATAGTTCGGTGTGAGATTAGCTAAATTAAGCTACGCTCATATAATCCTCAATTAGAGCACTAACTACTTCCTTCAAAGGCCAAAGACGCTTTTTTTAATCGCTCCGCTGGAACGATCTGGTCGAGAGGTTGTCCAGTCATCTCGGTGAGGAATTTCGCTATGCTACCCGCTGACCTTACACTGTGAGTACTGCTGTAGCAAAGCCAATGGGAAGATCAGTCCCAGGGCTCAATCTAGGCTGCCAGCCAAGAGGAAGATGGATTGAAGGGCTTGTCAGGGAGCTAAGCCTATTCCCCAATGCCAGCCCGCTTCTTTATATGGGTTGGCTCCGGGGCAGCCTCCCGCTTACTCTTCTTATAACCGAAGCCAAGATTCTCAATTGACATCTGCCCTTACTTTTCTTTTTCTTTCAATTGAAGGAAAGAACCTTTCGCTTATGACTCTGTCTGGTAGAACGGACAAAGCTCCAACCTCGAGGGAAGGATAGTCAATACCTGCATTCCCTCCCGCCTCTGACTTAGTGAGCTCAATCATGTATCTCCCGGCAACAGACTTTGAAGCTGAAATAGATTTTCAAGAAGTTGATGCCAACTTTTTTATTTTGGTATGGATTTCCCATTCCCAGCTCGAAACTTTATATAAGATAGGATAGACCCGAAAATGCACGTTTAAGCCTAAGAATTGTGTGAAAACACACGACCTCAGACTCTCGAAAGAAGGAAGCTTTCTAGCAGCCCTTATACAATGGATTGGTTATCAATAGAATAGCTTGAAACTAAAGACTCGCCAACATTCTAATTTGTTTCAGGTCCCCTTTTCCGACAATGAGGAGAATTTATGGCGTTGAGGACAACCCGATAGATAAAAATCCAGATCAACTGTAATCCAATTACAGATGCTTTCACACCATATGCAACAAGTTTACAACTCCCAAGAAAAAAAAATGGATTAGCTTAACACGAAAAGATAACGTGCAAAAAGAACACATCTTGTCTATTCGAGAGAAAGCCCAGTGATATCCGAGGCTGACCCTACTTTGAAGATAGAAAGAAAGTAAGAACTCTTTATATTCGCCAGCCAAACTCTTTCCCTATACCATCTAGGCGGATTTATCCCCACTACTCTTCTCAAGTTCCTGGCTAAGTTTACTGAGTCGTAAACTCTAACTGCCAGCGGAACTGGCCGGAGCTAAATCATTTTCAGTAAAGTGGTTTTGTAAAATTTCCAATCTATCTCGACGCTTAGGAGTGGCTGGACTCACCTCACCGCGTTGAACTGCCCGGTTCTGGGCCTCCTGTGGCACCAACTGGTAAACGAAGGAGAGAATCATCCGATGAAGCAAGAGTCCTTTACTTTATTGTATTGAGTTGAGTGAAAAGCCTATTTATTGAACTTTTTTGAAAGCTTTCAAGATTAGTAACCTTCCCAATCCTCTACCGGAACCTCTTTTAGGGAAGGCTTATCGAGTCTGTCAAGCCCGGTTTGAGCATACCCCTTCTATGAGACTTTGAGTTGTGGGTCCTGTGTAGTCAAAATGACCGCCCAGCTATGGGGATTCTTTGCCAGCATTGATTCATAATCAAACCTTTTGTCATCACTCTTTCTGACTAAACTAAAAAGGGAGAAGGGCGTTAATTCATTGACTCAAAGTGCTTATCCAGTGAAGGTTCTCTTAAAAAATTATCTTTGAGGATTTGAAATAGATAGAAATGAGCCCAATCTACGCAAGCATTCCCAACGTAGTCACAAGGTAAACCGAAGCCAAGGAAACCCAAAGCACAGAAAGAGCTAGCAAATGAATTTCCTCAAGAGAGTTCTTTGCTTTGAGCCGGGGCAAGCGAGTTGACAATAGGGGAAATTGAAACCAATAGGGCTTTTTTCAATGAAATGTTCCTGGGCCACTTCTTCCAAGAATTGTGAGTGAATCAAGGGCATCCCTTTGACAAACTATTTCAGGCTTTCAGCGATTCTATTATGGCATGGCTATGCTGTTATTAGGATTACCCGATGCCCATTAACCAATGCCCAAAGGTTCATCACGATCGGGCAATCAGGCAATTCAAAACATTAACATAGAATGACGTATTTATTATTAATGGCTGACAAACTACTTACTTGTGTTTGGTTACTACATTAAGATTGAAATCTCGCCTGCAGGCAAGGCATATCTCATCTCGTGGATCTGGAAAGAAAGTCCTACTTCTCCTCTTACGCTTATGCGTCTATTTCAGCGTATTCAGTCTATGTTTATTCTTCTGCCTTTGACTTCTTTTGATGCTTCATAGGATGATGACTCCTCCTTCGGACCTTTACTTCTCTTAAGGGGAGAAAGCGGCCGTTGCACTGATAGGAGTGTAATAGTTTCTCCCTTTCCTGTCCTTTCCTTGCGGATTAGCTATTCCTGTCCTGTCTTTAAGCCGACCTTGCCTGCTGGAGTTCCGAGTAGTTCGCCTTCGAGTTCTTTTTTTACGTAGGCTTGCCACAAGTCATTCTTTCCCTCAAAAATAGCTGCATTCCGGGTGTCAAACTTAGATTCGAGCTATGCCCTGAGGAAAACCGTTAGCAAGGCTAGGCACCTTCCTTAGAGACCAAGGCAGGACCTAGACGAATCAAGGTACTTAGCCGATCCGATGCCATAAATTGATAAGAATAGGTTATTACAGAATAAGTTGTGCTCGAATCGGTTGTTACAGAATCTGCTTCAACTGTCTCAAATAGGAGAATAGATGACACCCGCTGATTATGTTGTGATGGCAACCGATTCTCCCCAGGTGGTGCGTGCGGTTGGGGAAGAGAACCCGTCTTAGGCAGCTCCTGTAGTTCATTTGATTTGTCCAGAAATATCTTTCTATTTAAAGTAAGGAGATGTAGCAGGTTTACTAAAAAGAAGATCCGGGAGTCCCGCGTGGAAGGGCTCCGCTCTCGCTCAAGGATCTAAGACTAATGTACTGGACTGATAGCGCACTGCTTGGTACCCTAATAGTTGACTAAAAGGATTCCCTACTCTCTGTCCTGTTGGTCTAATCCGACGGATATGTGCTACCATTCATAAAAGGCTATTCGATAGCTGCTGATTCGAGAACAAGGATTCATTGTGCAGCTGAGTCAATAGGAGCCGTGCCGGTTGGGGGAAGCGAGGATGGTATTTGTAATCCCCGAACCTGGGCAAAGGCCCTTTCTTTTTCTACGCAAATACAAGTGTCAACTTGTTCCGAAGGGCTCTGAAGTAAAGATGAATATGCACGAGCTAGCACTCGGATTAGGAAAACTGGAAACCTAAACCTTCTTTTATGTCCGGTCATAACCCGTGAACTTTGGGATGGGTAAGAGCTCCCCGAAGCGCTACCTGCAGGGGCGCTAGTCAACAGCTAACTGACCAAACATACCCACCACTAACGCAATTGTTGCTTCGGAGTTAGCATTCATAGCAGATTCTCCCCTCACAATTGATGAAATTCCTAAAGGCAGTCTCACATCTTTCTTAAGATATTCTCGATTTCTTTTTGTTCTTTGTACAAACCCTCGGTAGGGAGGTTTATTATATTATATATAATCAATCTCGGGTGCTCTTCGACTTACCGGATCTGGAAAGTGCTGGTTCGAGCCCTGCTCGTGCCCTAAGCAAGACATTCTGGTCATAGAGTGAATATCGATGAACTCGTCTATATGCTTAACACTGGCAATTCATCTGCGCCTCCTCCTGTTGACAGTAGTAGTGCAGACCCAGCTTAGACATGCGAGGCTGGTCCACGGCATTCGATTAAATAAAGTAAAATCTATATAGATTATTGTAATAAAAGAAGAACTGCTAGCTACCTACGGAGAAGAAGTGAGAGGTGCCGAAACAACTGCCGCATACCAAAAGACTGAACAACAACCCTGGAAGAGGAGATTTAACCTGAAACTCTGTCTCTCTTCCACTCCTTATGGGCAATAGCGACCCCGTATAGAATAGACGTGCCAACGAACGGGCGATTCTTCTTCAACTATAAATCGAATATGAAAAGGGCGAACTTACTGAAGAATCGGTGACTAAAGCGCTTTTCTGGTAACATATTCCTCCTCATTAAGTGGCTGCACACACCGACTGGTGCCCCATTTACCCAGAGTAATGAGACTATGTATAGCGGTCACTTGACCGCCTATGAATGAGATAGCTTCAAATCCAAGACTTACCTGTCTCCCCTATCCCTCTGAGATTCATCTTGATTGGATTTGTCTTTCTCGGAACCTTCCCTGACCTTTTCTTCTCTAAAAATATTTCGTATTAATTAGTGCAAGGGGGGCCTTCTTTCTTGAAGTTGTAATGGCACAAGAGGACGATTCTAGGATTCAGAGAAGCAAACCAGTGCTCCCTTTTTCCAGTTGTAGCAACTCAAGTCCGTAAGCGGGTTCAATTGAAAATCCAAGGTTTTCTCGAATCAATAAAAATAGAATAATAAGGTCAAATCTTGCTATTCCACCTTTCGCTGCTAGTTAGTGGTCTTGCTGGTGGTAATGAAATTCGAAATTCGTCTTGGTTAATCCTCCCACCGAACCTCTTCTTATATCCTTGCCCAAGCAAGGGCTATGCTATAAGAACAGAAGGAAAGGCTTGGTTTAGCTGAGGACAGGACAGCATACGGCTCAAGAGGAGTGGGAATAACATGTTCTGTGGAGTTGAAAGGGGGTGGCCCGCTTGCAAAATCATCTTCCCGGCTTCGAGGAAAGAAACCTTGAAAGCCTGTCAAAAAGCACTCAAAAGCTAGGGATATTCGATATCGTCAAAGTCAACGAAGCTAGGGATTCGGGTTTTCTTTTCGAAGACTTTTTGGGCAAATATTCGATCAGGCACGCCCGTTGAGATGTGTTTGAAGGAAGAAAACGAGCATAGCCAAACCGCACCAAATGTCCAGATACGGAGTGGGCTTTTAGTCATGAAGATTTGAGGAATGAGTAGTGGTTCTGTAGTCCTTTAAGAGGTCAGATGCGGAGCAGGCCAGAGATGAAGATACCGGAGATGAGGAAAGAGACTTAAACTGAGGCAAGGTGCGTTCTGAAATAACTGAGTTAGGTACCGATCAAAAGAAGCATTATCCATAAGCAGCTGCTGGGAAGAGATTTATATGAGCACCGATTGAAACGAAAATATCAACGATCGCCTCAAAACGAACGAATGGTAGAACCACCAAAAGAAAGGCCTGAATATGCGTTTTACTTGCGAAAGGCATCGGCTACTACAATGACAGGGCCAAGTAATCGGGCCGGAATAGCAGCTCTTTCGAAGGAAGACGTTTCAGTGACAAGATCATGATTAGACTCTTGCGGAGGTGATCGAGTGGAGGAAGGTTCAAACAACAGATCGGAAACTCTACTCGCAAGAGAAAGGCCATTAACGAAACACTCACCCAATCTTACTTAAAAAAAAGGAGATAAACAACGACACCTGTGAACTCAGATAGCCTTGTGGCTTTCATCCGCTACTTTCTTCTCTTATGATATTGAAACTGCTTTTGTTTCGAACCCGGCTACTCTTACTAGCCTGAAAGCTCGCCCCCAGAATTTCGTCAAGATATCTGCCAAGATTATCCTTTATCCTTTGCCGATGAGAGCACGACAAGGATAGGATAGAGTTAGCAACTTCATCGGATTAAGGTAAGATAGACTATCTACTAATAAACTACCTGCAAAGACCGAATACTGACCCAGGATTCCTTCCATCCGACCCTGGGAGTCAAGTTCCTTTGCTGTTTGGATACTGAACGCTTTCCTGCAACGGAATCTAGTTCTTCCTCCCCGATTTTAAATTAAACTCTTGCTTTCGAACCGGCAACGATCAACAGCAGTCCTTACAGTCACTTAGTACTGACTGTCCTTGCCAAACCCCATCTTTTCATTCTTCCTGAATATGTATATAGAGAAGAGACCCTGTCTTCTTTCCTTCGTAACCAGAGTCTAGTAACTTTCTTTTCTTCTCTTAACAGATAAATAGAAAAGAAAGAGGAAAACTAGAATCGATAGAGAAAGCAGCTAGTACGGTACGCTAAAGAAGACAAATAGACACTTCCGGTAACCTTGATCTTCCTGGATAAAGAGAATGACTTTCTGTTCTTTATCCGCTAAAACTAAAACCCTTCGATCGAATTAAAAGACGACAAGAATCGCTTTGCGGGAAATCCTATCAATGGTATCCCGGATTGTTAGACGCTAACTTCCTTCCGAGAAAGTGAATCCGGAATTGAGTACTCCCCCTTGGAAAGGGAAATACTAATCTGACGTAATAGATTTTTCCAAGAACCTAGATAGAGTACGAAATATGGTTAGTGCTCTTAGTGCCCCTGTAGCCAGTTGCTTTCGAACTGCTTACTACCCATAAAGCTAGCCCTAGATACTAAAAATTCTTCATAGTCCTTTGCTTTACTTCGAATTCTACCCAGCATCGGCCTACCTATCTAAAAGCACAAGACAAGTAAGGCATTCAATTCAGAAAGAAGTGCCACCCTGTTCTAACAGTGATATCCATAGGTTCGAATCCTGTATCCCTGGATGTGGCGAGGGTTCAACTAAGAATAAGAAGTAGAACGGTCACTCTAATTCTCGATAGGCTAGGCTTAGCTCGAGATGCCCTTGTCAGGTAGCGCCCTCAACAAAGGAAGGTAAGAAAAGAATGTAAGGTACGAAATATGCTAACTTCACGTGCACAAGAGAAAGTTGAGCTAGTGAAAAGTAGACCAGTCACAAAGCCCTGAAGAAGTTATTGGGCAGAACCGGGGCAGTGCCATACAAGGTATCTTGAAATGAAATTTTTAGGATGGATGGGGAGAAAGATTCACCAGAGGTAGGTTGTAGGCGAAATTCCACTTCTTACTTACAAAAAAGAAAACCACAAAGGAAAGGCTGAGTTGCTAGACTCTTGAAAGCTTGCTTGCTGTAGCCCTCTTTTAGTAGACTAGGCTGGGTAAGCATAAGCTATTGTTGTAGGTTCAAGAAGGGTTTGTACATAAGGAAAGGTGAGTGAGGCCAAGGGGAAGCGAATGTGACATCCCTAGTGGGATTAGGTTTTTCTTCTTTTGCCAGGGATTTGGTTAAGGATTCCTCAATTTATTTCCGATGGAATATGAGTCAAATTGTTCACTAAATCTCTAGATGTCTAAATCCCAATTTCTTGTGATTCATTCCTAGGAAATGCTTTCGGCTCTTTGTCACAGCCAAGGATGAAGTTAGAGTTCCAGGAAAGGAATATGAGGAAGATTTGAAATTCCCCTCGAAGATCAAGGGAGTTTTTGACGAGGTTGTTGGTAGATGAGGGGAATTGAACGGGGATGGGAATTGCTAGGGCAAGGCCGAACAGCACAACCGCAAGCCAACACAAGCAAAACGCTTCTTCGCCACAGAGCGAGATCAGAAGGAGAAAGCAACGCCATCCGGAGCCTCGTTACACTCCCTAGCTCCTTCTCCTGTTAAGAATGCATAGCTCTTTTGGTTCCGAGAAACCTTGAATGGACAGGATTCCCCGGGCGCACTCATCCATCGTAAAGCGAGGGTTCCTAATCCTAGGAAGAGCCCATAGCCCATAAGTTTTCTCCTCTACTAGAAGCTCCAGGGAAGCTAGTTCACCCTATCCACAAGTCAAATCAAAGGGCACAGTTGCTAGAAGAGAGCGTTCAATATCAGAAGTTGTAAGGGTTTCTAATTGAATTCTACCTGCCCTATCCCTATTGAAACCAGATTCGAATTCGGAATGAAAGAAGAGCTCGAGCGCTTGAGAAAAGGAAGACGCCTTGCCCGTCATGTAAGAAAGCCAACCAATTCATCAATGGGACCTTCAGGCTTCAGTCAAAGAGACTTGGGAACAGCCGCACCCTTTTATCCTTCTTATGCATCGCATCAAAAAGTTAAAGTAATGAAAAGGGGTCGGATTCTTTAGTTGATATTTATACTGATTTTCTTTTTCTTCCCAGGGATGATATATGCTTACTCTCAGGGAACTCTCCCTACTTTACCTTTCCTTGTTTGCTACCCTTCCAGTCTCTTTCCGGAAGTACCACATCTCTTTAATGACTGGTAGGAACTAGGGAACTAAGACTGTGCCCTTTTTCTACGTTAGACTTTCCAACATTCCGGAGCAATAGAAAATCGGATTCTTTTTGATCTTCATTTGAATTGACCAGAAGAAAAGTCCCCGGTCTTGGTATCATGGATAGAATGGATGGAAATTCACGAATCCACAGGCAGGGTAGGTGCCATTCCTTGGTGTGCAGACTAAGTCGGACGATGGAAGCAACTTGCCAGAAGCCCTCTCCCCTCTGGATCAATTCAGAAAGGTGAACGGTTCATTCTAAATGGTTTGGCACTCTCTGGTCAAGGCAACCATAGCCAAAGAAAGAAATAAAAATAAAAAAACAGCCGACCTTGAGGTCTATTCTCGTCTTTCCCCTTATGTACCGCCAAGCGGGATACAAGGAAGCTCCTTACTTTGAACATAAATAATATCTATCACTCTGAACCTTCCGACCGATCGATGGTCATGAACCTTTTTCTATTTTTACGCTTGTCTATCGAATACTCTCGCGGAGAAGCGCTGGCGCTATTCAGGTTCGTTCGCATAGGATAGGCTGGCTACACAAACTAGGAGGTGGAGATAGCTCTTTCGTAGGGAAAGATTATTTGATGAATCACTTTCTACGCTATTACACTTTGACACCAGTCGCCCTCCTCGCTTTTGACGTCGGCCTCGCCAAAGAGATAATTTCTTAAGTCTATTCGAACCAATAACACTGGCCAACTCATAGCCCTGGTACCAACGACTATAACGGCGATACTAGCCACTGCTCGGCTCTCGCCTCATACTATTCTGAGCAGGTTACTCCTGCTTCCGAACTATTCAACATGCGAATGCCATTTTCATATTCCTATATCCCGGCTGCAAGGGGACTTACAAGAGAATATTAGACTTTCCTCTCTTCTACGATAATAGTTCACTTGTACAATACAACGACATTCCCAGAACTATACTCCAAAGTCCATAAGGAGTAGAGAAATACAGAATATGGCGGGAAGTAGAGCAAGCGATGCGAAGCTCGAGGAGTAAAGAAAGGACTAAACTTACACTAAATATCTTTTAAACTCTATTGGCTGGACCGACATCAAAGGAAACTGGCTAAAGGAAGGGGAGGATAGCCCCACTGTTTCTTTATGCCCTTGCCCTAAACTTCTTCGTGTGGAGGTCCTGTTCCACTCTTAGGGAACTCCATTTTGGTATCTATATACGTATAATACAATTTTGTTCCAGGGATCGGTCGATTGCCCCTTCCTTTTCAGGTTCTGGTTTGACTATCTGTGTCCTAGGTCCCCCGCTTCAATTGCTTAAGGTCCTTGCTGAATGGAGAGTCATAGCAGAGGAGAGACCAGATCCTATCAGGGCTTCTCTATTCACTCTGGGACATAGCTAGGTTCACTTGAACTACTTACTTACCTTACATTAGAGCTTGTTGTAATGTAATATGAAAATTTCGTATTATGTAAACAAATGAGATAGGGAAACAGAAAACAAATATCTTTCAGATATCTGTTTATCTGTTAGGTAGATTGAAACTAATATTGGTATCTTACATTTCCTTAGTTTAGAAGTGTCTTTTTGGTAAGAAGTAACTGGTGTTAACAACTCTCCCTTGCTCTATTCTCTTCACGTAAGGAATCGGCTCTCCATTACATGAAAGGAATAGAATTGAGAGACTATCTTTCGAAGGCAATATTATAGCGGGTTCAAGGAAAGGAGTAAGTCCGAGAGAACGTCTCTGAAAAGAACGTGATCTAACCCATTTAATTTAGGGAAAATCGCCTGTAAAGAGGAAAGCGTGGGCATTTTGGAAAAGAGCTCTGTCCTTTCGTAAGAGGTAGGTAGTAGATGTTCCTTTCCTGCTTGCTCCGCGTTGTTTGAGTGATTTTCTGGCTTCAGTTGTCTGATTTTCCGCTCATCGGGGTAGTACCTCGAGGGTGTGTATATTTCAACCGAAGTATGCACCTTAGTCATCATCTTACGCCATATCGAGAATAACTGGTACCTAGAGACTGAACTAATTAAATCCTAGTTGGATATTCCTAATTTTACACTCTTTTTCTACTTTATGATTGTAGCCAGATGGGTTGTACGCAGCCTTGTGTCCATTCATATCGAAGAGAGCTTGTATAATCTCCACATTTTCTATGGTCCTCTCCCGAAAGTTTTCTGAACCGACAATCCCAATCAGGTCTGATCTGACCCACTGCCCTTGTTGCTTCAAGTGAGCTTGAGCAGTTTCCTTCCTCTAGCCTCCTTGGTAGGTTCCCTTCGTTTTTCCCATCTGGAGTCTGCTAACCCGACCTAAGACCAGATTTCTTTGCTTGGCTCCTACGCTTGCTCACTACCCTAACAGGTCACGAGCGCGGGACTGAAATTCTTCTTCTTCCCTGACCCTTACTTATTCTTCTTCTGCTGAAACTTAGAATCTCCCTTCCCTTATCGCGTAGGCAGGATACAAGACAGGGTATACTCTGGATTATAGGGTTCTCCCACAGCGCTGGATACAAGAACCTTACTTACTCAAAACTGTCTTCAACTTCAAGGCCGAGCCGAAACTTACTTAAAAGATTCTGCTGATTCTGATCCTGCTTTCCCATACTTCCTAAAAAGAGCTCGGGCACCTTTTTCTGAGTCTTCCCTTACGCTCTATCACCTTATTCTATCCCTGGGGAATCATTCTTCTTCTTCTTTCGAACCTGATTCCCCCCTGGTGACTGTGACTTACTAGCTTACGGGTTAGCTCTTTTGCCTTATACAAGGTAGGCCCGACACAAGGGATTGGCGGGTTTAACTTAAGATCCCCTTCCCGCTGACTCTAATTCCTTCTTTCCTTCTCTTCTATCACCAACACCCTTTGAAAGTCGCCTTACAATCCTTCCTCTAGCAAAATATCACCTGTGGGTTTGACTCTCTAACTTTCTTCACCAGAGAGTAAGAAACTGAATTAGGCTATCCCCTTGCTTTATGCCTATCCTGATGTCCTTTACCCTACTGATGTAAAGTAAAAGCTTTAAAAAGAATTTGCTTAATCTGGAAATATTCCTGCTTTCCCCTAGAGTATTTTGACCTTTAAACTACCCAATCAACGGCAACTGTCCACTCTAGATAACTGAGAGCTTAATGGAACTACATCGGTTTACCCCCTTCCCTCAGGACTGCAACTGGAAGAGAAGAACTGGATAAGCTTACCCTGAGGCAGGCCTTAGCGATCTGTATGGTATTCCCTAGCAAGCCTTTCAGTACTCTGGCACGTCTTGGCTTGGTGGGATTGGGTATCGATACACATTGGTTCGAATCCAATAGTAGGTAAACCCGGCCGAAACCCCTGCTTTTGCCAGCATGACAGCAAGCACGGACTGGCAGCAAGGAGTCAACTGAATGACCAAAGCATCGGTTGACCTGCCAGGGATAGATAACAAAAGAACTCTCCATGGTGTGTTCATCATATTAGCAAATAAACGTATTTTTCCTTTTAATTTTAAATAGGGTCGACCTCAAACAAAGATCTTTTTCCAAAGGCAATCTGCTCTTCTACGGGGGAAGGGGAAGAAGCGATGGTGGACCTATTTCCTTACTTGCCCCAAGACAATTTACGAATTCGTAGCGTATTCTGTCTTTAACTAGTACCTCCTACTGACTGTACTGGCCTACTCAGTAGTGGACATTAGAGCTGGAACAGTAAGAGGAAATTCAATAGCAGTTCTTGCATAAACCACATTAGCTACAGGAAGAGGAAATAAAAAAGCACCACTTCTCTTATCCTTATCTTAGCAACGCCAAAGACCTTACCAAATCTTAATCTTACGCGGTCGCCCACTCTATTAAAAATTAGTCAGGAAAAGGAAGAAAGTCTCTTTCTGATCTTGAAGAGAATAGAATAGCCGTAGTCGTAGTCAAGTACCCTTGCAGGGGAATCCACTTGAGAATCCCGGGTTGAATGAATAAGTAAGCGCAGCTATTAGACTTCTTTGTGGTATGGTATGGCAGCAAAGGAAGAAGCTGCTCACAAGGAGGCAGTTATAGCCGGATAAGCTTAACAATGCTTTTTTCTCTCAGTGCTCGAGAAACTTGACTTTAGAGAGGCGAGAAGGAGAGGAATTGATAAGTGGATAATATAGAGTTCCAATCATAAGTAGAGCTAGTACTGCCTGGCTGGCTTCTAGACCAGTAGACTTGTACGGTTCTTTGTCTTTTCCAAAAGCAAATACCGGACTATCTGTGATTGAGACTGGCTATTGAATCAGCTGCTACCGTTGTCGTATCCCCTTTTCTCTTCCCCGGTCTTGGTCAACGGGCAAGCCACTCAGTTCTTTAAACCGTCCAGAGCACTTAGACAAGGGGATCCCCTTTCGCCCTCTCTGTTCATTCTCTGTACTGAGGCCCTTTCTCGACAACTGGAAGCGGAAACTGAGGTGGCTAAGGTCTTGGGAATCAAAGCGGATTCCAGAATCGAAACCTTCCTCAAGCAATTGCCTCTTTATCTTTCTTTCCCCACGCCTTCTGCCTTTGCTCTTCTTGTCTCTCAAAAAGGGGAGTCCACTTCCCGATTCGACCAATTCCTCTAAGTTGGATCAGGCGCTGCAGACCTTTCAGACTCGAATCCAAAGTCAGCTGGATGCCTACCTTCCTAGACTTCGAACCCCTGTCTTCTTTTTCAAGAATAGCTTCAATGGCCAGTTTCTTTACTGAAACCCTCGATTTGCACCCGGGCATCCGGGGATTTCAAAGCTCAAAACCCGCCCAGGAACAACCTCATCCCAATAGATCTTAGGAACCTTCATCCCTATCATGATGAAAGGAGTAGATGCCTGTGCTTTCGTTCTGCCACTCTTTATAGCTATTTTAGTAGCCGGTTTGAAACCTCATCAAGAAATTTTTATTCAGCCTCATACCTTAATGGCACTTGTAGCTCTCTAAGGCAGGCAGCTTGCCCTTCCCTCCATTCCAAAGTAATGGGAAAGAGTCCAGCCTTTCCTTTCTAATCGCGAGTTTCCTGTATGGTTCTAAAAGCTAGGACAGCTACTAAGATAGCTAGGTTTAGGATGTTTAAGAATTCCTCTATTAGCTAGTAGGAAGCTATGCAGCTGATAAGATGAGATAAGACTGTGCGCATTAGATAGAAGCCGCAGCTCTTGGTTCTTGGCAGTAGGAAGCTGGAGCTGTCTTCTCTTTGGCAGTCGGATAGCACCCCGGGCAAGTGATTCAATGTATTTCCCGCTCTTAGGTCTTGGTAGCTCGTGGGAATACCTGAGGCATGTAGCTCCTTTCCAGTAGGGTTTAGAACACAACATACTGATTTCGAACGAATTAGATCGAGCTAGTGGCATGTGGCTTTTGGGGTTCCCCCCAGGGAGCAAGCAAGGAGAAGATAGCTGTCTTTGCAGCCTTACTAAACTAAATAGTAGCTTGCGCGTCCCACTAACAGAAAGAGAACTAGACGACTCAAACTCACTAGCTCACTAACGCAATCTCTGAACAGGAATTTTGTAAGAAATCTTATTCGCTCTGCTGAACGAAGGGAACGAGCCTAAGTGGCCAAACGAAAGGAGAGCGGACGGCTAAGCAAACCCTAGTTAGTGCGTAGAGAATGGGTGTGGTCTTGAAGTTGTTGAAAGCAAAATGAAATAGATAAGAGTGGGGCGAGAGGGAAAGAACGTTACTAGAGCAGTTGTGCAGTTCAAGCAGTTTTTCCTGATGTGTCTTGCAAAGGTGCTGGCACTCATGCAGGAGCCTCTACAACAGGTGGCATACAATAACTACAACAAGTGGCAAACTTCTATAACTGGCTGCATTTTGTAAGCAGATGTCAATGTTTGTAAGCCTATTTAAGGGCAACCTCAGGCCATACAGTCAGGCATGAGACCTTGGGCAAGTGTACTTGTAATTGCTAAGTATACGTACAGCAATTCAATTTTGGCTTCCGCCCTTTTTTCCCATCTCTTGCATTCAATCCTCTGATCATCGCTCGCACCCTTGCAACCTCCTCTGCTAATTCGAAAAAATACCCGGACACGCCCGAGCCAAACCAAAGAAAAAGCCAATGAGGCGACTAATTCCATGATTGCCCAAATCCAAACTCAAGGAGGGGAACTGTCTTCAAGTGGCAGGCAGCAGGGGAACTCATGAATACAGAAATCGCTGTGAAAGAGATCCCCCCAGAGATTGGCTTTGAAGTGAAAGCCTGGGCGAGAGATTGGCATCCAGAGATTTATTTGACTTCTAAAGGAGAGAAAGTTGACAAAGAGAAGGAAAAGAAAAAGACGGATTCCAGGCTGCAAGGAAAGAGTGACTGACTAATGCTTCTATTCTCTTCCTTGGGAAAGGTTGGCATTTGAGTTTACTTACTGACTTCCGGGAAGAAAGAGAACAAGCCTGAGCTGCCTTATAGTGGTGCCTTGCACGCAGGAAGACTGAACTAATCAAGGGTTCAATGGTTTTGAGTGCTGAGTCTGAGACTCCATTCAGTTTTAACATGCTGACGTCTCTGGCCAAGATCCAGAATCCTTGCACTCTTAAAGACCTAACTATGGCTCTTCTCTTGAAGATGTCGCGTGGTCAAGTGACTTTTCAAAATCAAAAGCCAGGCTGAAGCAACCTAAGAATTTTTTGTGGATAGAAGACAAAGAGACTTATCAAGATTCCAACTCTCTTCTCGTCAGTAATGACTCAGAAACCGATGAAGATGAAACTACCAGTAAGAGAAGAGCTCCGGTTCGCACCCCTTTGCCTCCAATATCTGGAGATGTGGAAAGAAGAGCCAAAGACAGAAGATTCGACCAAGCCTGTGTTGTGCTTCGCCTAGGGAAGGCAGGTAGGGTGTAAATCAGGGGCTTAAGTAAACTCCACGCAAGAGCCTGCTTCCCATTCATTCAAACTCAAAGCCCTATTCCGATATATCCACGCCATAGGTTATAACCTATGGGAGAAAGAAAATATTCCTTCGCCCTAATTTCATCCCTTGGACTATCACTGAAAAAAGCGCTCCTATCAAAGACCTAGAAAAGATCTATCCCTAACTTTCTATAGGGTATGGAAGTGGAATTGAAACCGGCCAAGGAGGTGCCTCCGGCTTGCTCACAGGCTCTCGCTCTAACCGCTAGTAAACACTTTTTTTATAGTACTCCCTTATCCTTAACAAAGCCATTAACAACAAAAAAGATTTATTGCCTTCCTTACCTGAGTAACTGGAATGAAGATCTCCTTCGTTTGATAGAGAAGGCATAAAGACTAGATGCGCTTACCACTCAAACGTCAATTGGATGATTGGGAACTGCTACTCTCGAACTAGCTGCGCTTACTGATGGCTGGAACTTAAAATGTATTCAATATGCCACTCGTACAGCTGAAAAGGCTTAAGAATGGCTCGTCGCAGGGAACTACTTCAAGACTGGATAATTCTTAGTAAAGTCCACCTTCCACTAGATCTCAGACTGCCCGGAATAAAATAGGATGAAAGAAAGTAGGATTAAAAATCCTACCCGGAAACTAACACTGGATGTAAAGAAACTAACCTTAAACCTATTCTATATACATCCCTTCTACTTTACTTTCTTAGTTATAATGTTGATAAAAAAACTTTGGTCGTACACCTGATTTTGATAGTGAATAACCCAAGCATTTGCACACTGGCACGAAGTATTGGCCTTGAGCACTCTTCACTCAACTAAGCCTTTCCCTTTTTAAGGTGGTATGGGTAGGATTTTTGGACTTGGCCAACTCAGAATAGGTCAAATGGCTGGTATCTTTACCACGAGGGAGAATTTTTCGTATCAATAAGGGGGGATTGGGGAGAGGGAAACACCATAGATAAGAGCAGATGTCCAACCATTTTCGATAACTAGTGGAATGGTTTCCAACTATAGATCTTCTTGTATTGCCCATTCCAAAAGCAAGGGATGCGAAAGACGGGAATGAAGGGGACACCCCGTCGGGGGTAATAAAAAGCACTGTTGGGGTTCCGGTCAAGCGAGCATACAATACCTAACTTCCTGTTCAAGCCCACTTCATTGACTGATGATAGTTTATCTTCCGAACCGGTTAAAGACCTAGCCACGAGACAAACTCCGATTCCGGGCAGTCGTGAAAGATCAATTCCCAGATGCTCATTCTACGTTACACTTGACTTTTCTTTCTGGCAACCTGCTCGTGCCCCATACGATGTGTCCCAAAAACGGAATCTCTGTCTGAGCGAAGCTGCATTTTTTCCTGCTTCAAATACAATTCATGCTCACGGCACGGAGCTTAGCCAGGACTAATCTTAAAATTTCTTTCCGCATGCTCTGATCTCCGGCCATGTAATCCTCCTGGTGAGCGGGGCCCTGCCTTGTCCACTGAGGCCCCTACGTTTGCTGTCTTTCTATACGAAGAAGGACCTGTCTATTTATTGACGATTCAACTCTGATTAGGATGAAAGTAGGCTCGATGAGCAGACCCATTAGTGAAGGTTCCAGCGGAAAGGAGAGCCGCCCCCCGCCTTTTTCTCAGCCCATGCAGCGACCTCTATCCCCTTTCCTCCCATGACAAGATCTTAGCATTGCCGAAGTCCTATTCAGAGGGCTCACCCCAAAAGAAAGAGATCGGCATCCTTCTTTAATAGAATAGCTTAGTTCCAAGGCTTGTTGAAGGAAGAAGCGCCATGAAATTCAATTCAATAGAGTCCCGGCAAAGGCCGAGAAGAGTGATCAGGAGCACGTCTGGTGGGATCCTATATAAATTAAGTAGTTGATCCCGCCTGCTTTTAGCTTATCTTACTTTATCGTTTGGGGGAGTCTTCTCGAAAGGTAGTTCCACAAGCCCTTTCTCTTTCCGCTTCTTTCTCGGTGAAAGAAAGCGACTTCTGTGGAAGGAATAGGAGCTGAACTACTAAGATCAAATGGAGACCTATCCGCTCTTGGTGGTATGGCATCAGTAGCCAAGGAAGAAGGACTGGGCTAAACTTCCTCACCTGGGATGAAAGAGTCTGGTTGGCCTGGAAGAGAAGGTTGTCTGGCTTACTCTAAGCTAGTAGAGTGTCGTTTTTTCGTTAGAATAGTAAGAGAACATCCAATCCGAATAAGAGCAGAGGTGGATGACGGCATTCTTTCACGAGAAAGTAAGCTCTATTATACATAGAAAAACAAAACCCACGAGTTGGATAGAAATTCTCCACCGATGGAATAATAACTTATTAAATCAGATCCTAGCTACAGCCCTTATATCGGCTAAAGGCTTGCAAATTAACTTGCCTGAATAGCTTTCCCGAGCCCGAGAAGAGAAGCACTTAGTAAAGACTCCAACTTGATAATGGTGTCAAGGGACGGACTAAACTGTATCGTAAGAAAGAGGGACAGAGTCACCTTATAGTAATGGTTCGATCACCAGGGACTGAACCTAATGATCTGTGGCCCTAGAGCCTGAGCCTGCTTGCCCACTAGTATAGGTCTAGTCTATAATCCCAGGGAGAAACCTTTTTACACTCAAGTAATCCAACCTGTTTGACTTTTCCTTATTCGGTGTTAACAAACTAATTATCTTGGCGCCTAAAGTAGGTGCCTACCTAAGACTCTAACTAAGCTGCTTTTTCTTTACCGATCCGAGAAGGCTCAGAGGACAGAGGCATATGCCAATGTAATTTAAAGAGAAAAGTAGGGTTGATGGAAAGGTATGTATCAGATTTCCGGCTCATCCCTTTCCTTTGGTTAAGGGTATGGTTTGGAAATCTCTTTCAGAGCCTTCTGTTCCGCAGGTAAGAAGAAACTATGTGGTCCATCAGCAGTTTACTCATTTCAACATGAGTTGTTGGTTTATCGCGTTATGGAGGAAATGATGGTGCCGCTTATGAGATGATTGGCTCATCTTTAATGTTTTCGCCTAGGATCATGTATCCTGGTGAGTCTTTCACCTCTAAAGAAAAGGTATGAGGCTAACCTTTCCCTTTCCGATTATGATCGGTGGATTCGTAATTTCGTTGCGTAAGTGAGGATGCCAGTCATCATAGTCTGAACTTTCAATCTTTCGTAGGCTCATCTCGTCGATTGGCATTCCGATCCTGGTCATTCATAGATAGTCGGCACTTTTAGTCATAGGCTATCGCCCATTCCTGATAGCCGCTGCTCTGCCCGTTTCCTATTCCATTAAAGAATGAATGGGAATTGATCTGACAACGGCTGGGCAAAATCCATCTCTATTTTCGCGAAACTTGCTTGCTTTCTTGCTTTCATGAAGCCGACCTTAACAGACATCTCTTCCATTTTCGTAGATGGAAGATCCGGTGAATCAATTAAATTAGATGCCGCTTACCTAGATGCGGTGCTTGTCCCTCGAAGCGAAGGTCAAGACCAAGACATTTTTTATTCTGAATCTGACCGCACTTCCCTCAGGTCGAACGGCTATCGATCCTGGCCAGATGAGAAAAGGGTTGAACTCATGCTTGCCTTAACTTAACCTAATCTACTTGGATCCCGGATTCCATTCCATTAAGGCATTCATTCCCTTCATGTATAAGGAAGAGTTCAACAGAAGTCATCTCTCTGACACTGGCTGTTCTTTCTACCTAAACTTGCTTTTTGGCTTATTTCATCAAAGATAGGTGTGAGCTAAAGACTTTTCTCGCTAAACCCGTCTCTGATCTTCTCTACTGTTTTGGCTGCTTTCTTTCATATGGGTGTAAGGTTCCTAATGTTCTAACTCTGAAAGTAGAGTCGTTATCTCTTCCTGACCCTTCGGCTAAGCCGCTTTGTCTGTTCATTGGATTGATGTCTGATAGCTTTTCCCTCTCCCCAACCGCCCCGCTACGCTAGTTCTACTGTGCTGTGCTTTCCTTCCTTGGCCTAAGAAAGAAGGCTAGTCACTTCCCTTATTCATAGGGTCCTTTTCTATCGAGTAGTCACTCTTGGCCTCTTTCTGTCCTGACTCGGAAATGAACCCGATGGTCAATTTTTCCCTGGCTTGAGAGGTTTCAGGTTAAGCAGGGGATCAAGACTCTAATGCTTTCATTCCTCCAGCTTCAGATAGGTGAATCAATGGGCTCATTTCCTTTCTTTCTCTCGTCAACTGGGGAAAGCGGCTCCGTTCCTCTTTGCTTTGATTCGATAGTTTGGAACTCTTTGTCTATTGGTTATGCCTAGGGCAAGACCCTTAGGAGACCATGAGGACAAGTCCCTGTATTCTCTTTTTCTCTTCCTTTTCTTTTTCCTTATAGTGTGGTGCTTTTCCCTCTAAGCTGGAACAAGGGCTTTCAGAGTACATTCCCTCTTGTCGAGTGGGATTCCGCTCCCCTTTCTTCTTTCTTTTCCGTTGTCGGTCCTCTTCCTTACCATCAAGCAAGGGTCAAGCTGATCGTGGGAATTTGATTCATTCAATGACCAAGTTTCTCTAACGAAAAGAGCTTTTGAAACTTCTTTGAATGCCCCATGTAATTTCCAGGATCTCAAGTTCTGAGGCTCTCTAGTAGGGGCTTTCTACTGAGGAAGACCTTTCTGATTATGCAAAATAGCCCCTATCAATACGAAGCTGCGAGGAAGCCTTCTGAAAACTCTGTCTCGGTTGATGCGCCTGCTAATAAGAAAGAAGATTTCCTTTAGACATTCTCTTTTTTTTTATATTTAAAGTCTTATCTCCTCTACCATTGAATGGAATTCGTCTTAAGACAGATTAACTAAATGGTCGTGAAAGATTTGCGTTTATACCTTATATTTTCTTAAAAAAGAAGAAAAAGAGCAGAAAATGATTGCTGTCAGCATCTCTTATTGGATTCTACTTCTTTGCCAGGAGAAAAGTCTTCTTTAGTCATCTGGAAGCTGATTTGAATGAAAAGTCAACATAGGATTAGGTCTCACCTGCGCTAGGGACTTTCATTGAATCAATCTCGGTATGTCAATCGGAAGCTCAAGAAGAGAGAGTATCTTCCTTTCAGTAGCCTCTGGTCTTGCAGTTGGGTTGCCCCGCCCAAAGCCTTCTAATGATTCCGTTAAGGCAAATATCCCATAATAAGATATACGAATAAGACGGATCAGACCGAACTACCAATGCATTTATTCCATCTCCACCGGAATCACCCCTATGCATAGCTCCTTCCCTCTTCTATGAAGTTGAAGTGAAGCAAGCGAGCCTCTCGATTGAGGGAGACCGATCTGAGTCAGTTTATCCAGTATTTTAGGAAATGTTCGGGATATTTTAACGTTTTCCCGGTCTTTTTTAACGTTTTTGCTGTCTTTTTGATATAAATTAGCGCTTTTGTGGGCTACGGGTGGAGGGCTATGAGCTCGTTCACTCAATCCCGGGGAAAACAACTCCCTTAGCCAACGTTGGAAGCTAAACCAAAGTGAAGCTTGTAGGCTCGTATAGAAAGCTATTTTGCAGGTATACCCACAGATCCATGTTCCTGAACAGTCTCGGAGAAGGCCACCAGCACCCGACTTACCAGAATGTCCCGTTGCAGCACCATGCAAGAAAAGGTTCCTCTTGGAAGCACCATCCGTATTGAATTTGAACCAGCCAATGGAAGGTAATTCCCAAGCAATCCACTTGCTTACCTTCATACTTGGCTCAGTTTTCTTCGAATAGAAAGCATAGACAGACATCCATCTTTATTCCTTATTATTACATAGGTCGCGAATTGAAAGCTGAAGTGTGGAAGGAGACCCTGTCATTCAGTGAAAATCTAGTGAGTAAGGTAAGGGGAAGTCCTGTGGCTGAAGTTAAGTAAAAGAAAGAAAGGATGGCTGAGTGGCTTAAGTAAGGCATTGGTTTGCTAAATTGACATACAATATTACATATTCCCTCTTGGTGAGGTAGGCTCTCTCTCTTGATTAAGGGCTGATAGTAGGTTCATTAGGAAATCTTTCTAAAAGACGGATATTTTTCTATCAAGGAGAGATTTATATATTAAATGATTAGAATGATAATTATTCCAGTTACTCACAGCGGTGCTACGATCAGGTCTTGTCTCTCCTCTCGCATCTGTGTCAACTGTCCGTTGCTTGCTTCTGGAGTGCAGGAACTGTTATCAGTAGCGTTTTGAAGGAAAGCTTTACATTGAACCAGAGGAAAGAAGCCTCCTCCGACTCAAGCATTGGATTAGCTTCAGGCATTTCAGGATATTCTCGAGAAGACCAAGTTTAGTAAAGAGAATTTGATTGTAGAACCTGTTTCTGGGTCCCTCCCGTTAGATCGAAAAAATGTATTACAAGCTATGAGAAGGCCCATGGAAAGCGTTTTGATCAATTAATTCCACCAGCACCTTCTCTGCTCTTCAAACAGCCCCTAGGCAAGGTCCTGATTGTGTTCCAATAGGGGAGTAGGGCGGAGTGCTCAACGAGTTCGGATACTCTAGCGGCGAAGTCAGCAGCTAAGGCTAGGTAAGGATCACCAAGATGCGAGACCCTCCCTTTTATAACTCTCTAGTAGCTCAGTTACGAATAAACATCCTCTTATTAATGCTTGCATGAGCGGATAGATCAGATATTGATGTAAGTAGTGAAAGAGGCGCGGGCACCGCCAACAAATAGGCTTGTTTTTGTTTATTTTCCCGCAGAATCCTATGTGAGGAAAATCGAAATCAATCGCTCACGGGATATTCAATGTTCTAGTCGCGGACAGTCTCCGTAGGTTCCGTAAAGCAGTGCAGCGAAGCGGGTAGTTGAGTTCCTACTAAGCGCAGTCAAAGGGGGAAAGTTCTTCTTCTAGGTAGCGGTACGCTTTCTAGTGTAATAAGTAATGAAAGGCAGTCGAAGTGTTCATCGATAGCACTGAAGAAGAAGGAATTGAAGGGGCTGGCCGGAAGAATACGAGGTGGAATTCCTTTTAGAGCATTATGTCCTTCTACGAACGAGGGAACCTATTAATTATATAGCCACCGCTACGAGATCGTCCGGTAAATACATAAAAAAATCACCCACAAATGGTGTCGAAATGGCGATTGAAGCGTCGGAAATAGCCAATGCGCTCATATCTCGAATTGCACCACTACCTTTTCGATAACAAAGCCCTCGACCAAGGGATTAACCCGAAATGAGTGATTCATGTAGCAGGCTGCCCACCTCTTTCGAGTTTCAGGGGTGAATCCTCATATAAAGGATTCCCATCCCCGGGAAAGTCCCCAACAGAAACTGGATCAATCTTTGTTGGCAGTCTTGTAGCGAGGGTAAGAGGTTGCCTACTTTCTATGTCCGGAGACGCTTACTGCACTCCTTCATCTGTCAAGGCAGGCAGGCGGTTATCAGGATGTAGTCAAGGAGGTAGGCTTAGAGCCAGCAATAAAGCTAGCAAAGAAGCTCTACCGCGAGCGAGTAGCTTTTGCCAAAGAAGCGCTAAGAGCTTACTTCTTTCTTGCACAGTCAAAGTTAGGGGAGGATGTCTAATTGGCGACTATTCCTAGTGCTAATCTAATGGTTGAAGGTAAGAAGTGCAATCAGCTAATCGAGCAAGTAATCCACATAGATGCATTCCTGCCTTAGTTATCCCCCGGCATTGGCATTGAAGGCTAAGGAAGAGTGACGGCTAGAGAAGAAGGGAGGAATGGAATCAACATGAAGCCAACTCAATCAGATTCAGGGATGAGTTTTTTAGAACATTCGATGCTTAGTTTCGCGGCTAAGAAAGAGGACCAAGCCACTCTCACGCCATCGGGAGTGGATCGAAAGGAAGCGCTTCAAGCAGCTTGACCGTACCGAGTTTAAGAGCCGAAAGAAGCTTTCAATCGCCAATCGGGGACGGAGTTCCTATCTATTCATAATAGGACCGAAAAAGCACATCATCAAAGGCCAATGGCCCTGAACAGATGGGTTGAATCCATGCAACAGGAATCTCTCTGGGAATCCCAGCCCATAGAAAGGGCTAACCCCCTTGTTAGCCTATGAATACGAGAATCTTAGTTATGTTCAAACACTCTTTCGGGCGAGTGAGTCACGTGCGTTCAAGTCAAAGCAAAAGAAGAAAAAGTAACTCGACCTTAGGCAGAGGTTTTCAAACCATTCCATTGGGAGTCCCATCATTCAGACGGACAAGACAGATGCCGAGGCAAGAAGCCCCGCAAACGCAATTCAAGAGGGAAGTGCGCCTTCCACCTTATTCGAGTTTCAGATCTTGATGTTACCGCCAGTGCCACGAGAGTTGAGTTGAGAAAGGCAATGAAGCGGAAAGGGACCGAACGTGTCCTATTGAGAAATGAAAGAATATGAGCTCAAACCCGCACTAGAACGACAAGGAGAAGTCGGAGCTCCCTAAACCCAAACTCGGTCGGTAGGTATAAGATGAGCTGGTAGACTGAAAATCTTACCCGACATCAGCTATTTTCAGATTTGTTTGTTAAACTCTTGAGGGAAGGTCTGATGCAACGAGTGAACCAGATCGACCTGAGAGGGAGTCCCAGGAAAGGGTAGACGAAAGAAGGTCTCCGATACGGGGATGGAGTGTGAAGACATCGGTTGAAGCGCTTAGTTTCCAGACTCAGTTAGTTAAAATAATCTGGGACTAAGATAAGAAGATCAGTTTCTCTTAATCATATCACGGGGCGCATTCGTCTCGTCTATCGGTCCTTAGTCTTAGATAAATTGGTGGTAGCCACTACGTCAAGAGCAAATAGAATCGAAAGAGAAGATTTTCCTCGATGAGTTGAAGGTTTGTGACTCCTTCGCTTCGACCGTACCTTCTTTCTTTAGTAGCGAGTATAACTTTACAGATATCATTGATTTTAACCATGACCAGCCCTGACTTGACTGGTGGGAGAGAAAGTCTCAGCGCTAACTCACTAGACGGACAATCGACCCTAGGGAGAGACCCGATTCCGCCTGGGAACATCACTTCCTATATCCTATAGTGGCAGGTAATTATGGGTTCTGCCGCACCTGATTCCCCAGAAACGAGAAAGCATCACATCAATGAAGGAATGCAAGTGTAGTTTTCACCAGATCTAATGTCTGATTTCGACCTTGATCTATTTGAAACGAACTGCCCTACGTTCAATAAAAAGAAAGACTGTCCGGCTGTAGCCATGCCGAATGGAGAAGGAGGGGCAAGGGCAGACCGCTGCTGGTAGCCGTAATTGGGTGGCGCGCTATAGATCGGATCCTAAGTAGCTATAGGATGAACCCTGGAAGACGGCCCTACCGGAGGAAGCGGGTAGGGTGAATCTCCGTAACGATTCTAACGACCTAGCTAACCGTTGATTCAATGTCCTCAACATCGGG
>NW_028322709.1:0-63363 GCF_047325235.1 Durio zibethinus
GCATTAAAGAGAACAAGGCCTAGTACGTGTATACATACTCTCCTCAACACAGATGACCTGATGCAGGATTTCTTTTTGGAGCTTATCCACTCATTTATTTCGTCAGTCCGGCTCATTAGATGATCTACTCTAATTGAGCTAAACTATGACATCAATCAAGGCATTGCATTGTTTGTGTTTTACGGCTAAACCGGGGGATGCACGGAGCCTTCGCAATCTCATTCATGGACACCACTCCTTTGGGGTTAAGTTAGAGATCAACCTTCATACCGATGGTTTATTCTGTAAGAAGATTATAAAAACCATCAGACAATAGGCTTAGGGGGATATTCTATACCACCTGGATTAAAGCCTAGTGAACTAGCTCGCACTCTTTCATTTTGTTGAAATCCTCTCCGCCAACACTATGATTGGATCGCAAAGATTGGGCATGTAAGATCTCGATGAAAAGCCGCTTTTCGGGCGAATAGGAATCCAAAAAATAGAATTAACACATTGCCGAGGATTAACCAGGCCCTTCTTTCAATTCAATATACTCAGCTTGCGGATCGGTTGTTCATTCGGTAGTTTACTCTCTCTTGCTCTTGTATTTTTTCTATGCTAAGGATGGAAAGCCTATTGGTCTACCCTTTAGACCTCTTTTTATCGTGCCTTCCACATTAAGGGAGCTAGCCAAGCAAGATTGCCCTTCCTCCTCTTATGCAGAAAGTTTGTGCTCTAAGCGCCTGATTAACAATTCTTATACATGTCTCTCTATCTCTTGTAGGAATGATATGATAATAGGAAATATCCAGTGTATAAGCCATCTAATTGATGCACAAACAATCTCCGCCATTGGTTCTCTGGCCTTTATCCTTTGTATTGTACACAGCTGGTTAACTTAAACTAGTCAATCCTATTAATATTAATGCTTTCTAGTAAAGGCTCATATTGTCTAATTCAACTTAAACAAGAAGATGATATTCTCTAAAGAGGGATGGGGGCCTTTTGGATTCGAACCGAAGCGAAGAAGCCTATTTCTTAAGGGCGAACTGATCGACCTGCATGTGTTAAGATGAGATCAGCTCAAAGGAGATAACAGGCATTCCGAAGTCTTTTCTGCCAGAAGGTCAGGTCCGGGGAATCTTCGAAGTTGGATTTATTCCTTAGGTAGCAGAAGGACACGATTGCTTCCAAGCGAGTGAAAGAAAAGACCTGAAATGAGCAGCCCCAGCTATGGTATGATTTTTCGAGACCAGGGCAATGATTACACGCTTAGATCGAAGCAATTCATAACATAAGTCGATTCATACCCAATGGCACAGACGAGTCGGTCAAGCTACAAGAAAGAAGCATACTCTGTAATTAGTAATTAGACCCATGACACTCTATTTATTAAATATGAACATGAAGAGGGAATTCCCCATGGGAACTAGATCGAGCTCTTACATATCCCAGTGAATCAACCCGGCTCAATACCAGGGCTTTAGGTGCCTAGCTAATTACCGCTATCCTCTTTCTCCTCTCATATGCTTTAGCTGGGAAGGCAGGCCCTTACCCGAGGCTGCGCAAGAGGGCTTCTTCTTTCGCCGCTTCCACTGCTTGGTCAACGCTCATCCCTTGTTTCACGAATCGCTTCTTTAAATAGGAGAACGCTTGAGCTTGTGGTGGGGAAGGGAGAAAGGTCATGATGACTCTGCCCGTGAATCCCTTCTCTTTCTCTCTACGGGATAGGATTGAACTTATTAGATTACTTCGACTGAACTCCTCTTATTCTATTGCAGCATTATCCTTTCGGATATTTCATTTGATGATATCTTGAGTCTACCATCATTTCTCGTGATCAAATTATTTTATTCGCTTAGAGCATTGCCATATCATCTCAATTTCGCTTGATCGCCTTGTACTGAATACGGTGTGGAGCCCATACCTTAACCTTAGCTTAGATCGATCCCATTCCCTATGATCCCTTATCGGGTTGAGCCTTGAGCCCATACCGATTGAGTAGAGCATTGAGCACTGATCTCGAGTGAACTGAACCGATGCCAAGGTTGGGAACCCTGTCAACTTCGAAACCAGTATAGTCGTATCCAAAACTTGTGGACGTGTCTTGCCCTTCAAAAAAAGAAAAGGAAAGATTCAAACCCTTATTTCCGAATGAAAGATCAGCTCAATTGTTTTCTTCGTTCAGTTACAGATTGGATCTTACGCCAGAGCCAGACGTGGACCGGCCCAGTAGGGCACCTGTGGGCGCAGGTTTATCAATCCAATCTTTCAATGAGGGAGCTTGCTAAAGAGACTCGAAGCAGTACATTTCGGAATTGAATTCAACTAACGACAGACGATCTACGTACGAAGGGACAGTCGCTTGGGTGGTTCGTGATAGCTGAGGGCCGAGGGAAGGTGTTCAGTCAGTAAGGAAAGCGACTCTTTTCACCAGGAAAGCCTGGTGTGGCGATCCGATCCCAGTTGATTGTTGATTGATCTCGACTTTACCAGCTCATGAACGGCATTCGTCAGACTTGAGCATAAAGAAGGTGCTTATTAAGGGAAGGTTTACATGGATCTACTAGATGAGAAAACTGGAAAGCTGACAAGGCGGGAAGACTGATAACTAGCCAAAACTCAAGGAAAGCAAATGCGCCAAGCTAGAAAGAAGCATAGGACTACTCTCGGGAAAAAAAATGTGAAAGGAAAGCCTTCGACGGTGATGGTTGTCCCGGATTTCAATGAAGAAGAGCCGAAGGCAGAGGGAGCAAGGTTCTTAGATTGCGCAGTGGAGTTAATACAATTATCTTGATTTTCTTCCAATTGCTGCTGTTGAACTTGCTGGGAGGGATTCCGCATAGGAACTGATGGTTGAGGGCTTTATTGCTTGGACCAGCTGTGTTGGAGCTGGCAGGGACACCAGCTTCGGAATGATGAGAGATCCCGGGTTGCTGTTAATTGAGTACACTCAAGTTGTTATTTGAGTAAGCCTTGATTCTTATTTTTGAGGCTCTGCAAGACCTGACCGGGTCAACGAGAGACTTGGGAAGCCCTACGGTATAGGCTGAGGCTCCTTTCGGCAATGGATGACATGAGAATGCGGAATGAAATAACATCATTCTTTCTTGTTCCCTCACCGGCTTGAGTCAAGTGATGGATTAGCGTATATAAAGCATCGAATAGGGTGTCCCCTAACCTCAGCTGACATAAGAGCTACTATCCGCTTTTTCCTCGCATGTAGAATGAAAGCGGACTAGCTGCTGATCGCATAAAAGATGGTGCTCGCCTATGTCCGGACTCCCAGATTAGGGCTTTGAAGAGCCTAATAGGTTAGCTTGTAGGTGATACATAAGCCCCTTATTCTTCGAGGTTTGCCCTGGGGCAGAGAGAAAATCACTACTACAGATGTCGTACATAAGTGATATCTAGGGGATACCACAGCAAAGACTTCCTCTTCTTCTTCGATTATCATTCTATCACCAGGCAGCATCGACACCAATCCCTCCCGATCAAGGCGGGCTATTCTCTACACGGGTTCAAAACCATTCATCAAGAGAAGCCTAGGGGTTTTCTGTCTATTTATGATATTTCAGGTTTCCGTGCCCGTAATCACCATATACGGACACTCCTACTACATCTTGGTCGTTACGAAGAGGATGCCCTTCGAAAGGCTCTTTATGATCTCGACTTTACCAGACTTGAGCAATAGGTCTCGGTCTTCTTGCTCTTAAGCACCTTTCATCTTCTCTTATGATATTAAGTGAACTTGGCTTACGCCAACAGGCCAAAGAAGATCCAGGATGAATTGACTTTATATAACGTATATTTGATTTGATACGCAATTATACAAGAATAGTACTGGCTTGATAAGTAGATTCTTCAAAGTCATTTCAGATCTCGACTCATATCTCCGTATGTAAGGATCTCGAACCCAGGAAGAACGGTGGGCATGAATAGAATGTGCAAAACCTTCTTTTGAGCCTAAATCTTAAATTGAACAGGAAAGATAAGAGACTAGATGGAAAGCGTACGAGATCTATGTTCTCAGATTTTTTTCCACCTCAAGCCAAAGGAAATTTAACCTTTGCCGATAGACCAATCAATGGTGAAACAAGACCTGTAAGCACATAAACTCGATAGCCCTTGCTTCGGGAGGGAGTTTAGCAATACAAGGATTAGGCCCTGAATGAAAGGCTTACTGAGAGTCTTATGTCTTAAGGTGAAAGACCCCAATCCACTCGATACAATACTGACAACACAAAGAATCCTTACCTTACAAGAAAAGAAGGAGACTTTACATCGTCAAATGAACCAACAAAGCAAAATTCTTACTTGAGAAAGGCGGGACTAACGTGCGTTCTTCTGATCTCTCTGCTCGTGGGTACCAGACCAGGTCTCAGTTCCTATTTTATTTAGTGCCTATAGCTTGAAAATGAATCTCAGATGTCCGCTCAAAAGTAATTTATCGAGGAAGATGAATTGAATGTGCAGCTTCTTCTTCTATAGCAGTTGATTCTGTCCTCTTCCATGCCAGTGGGGTGATAAGTTTAGCCTGTATGGGCTAAGTCCCAATAGCAAGGTCAACCATGTTCTATTCTTTTGATTGCTAGGATGCCGATGGCAAAGAGATTCCAATCAAGGGTGCCTAACCTTATCGGATTTTGCCTTCAAACCTCAACTCTTTCGCTCCGAGGGTTAGGTTCAAGGGTCAGTCGAGCGGCTATCGCTCCTTCAAAGCTAGAATGTTCTAAGGCTAGGTCCAGAAAGGCGAGGTCCAAAAGAAAGGCTAAGCGAAGAAATCGTGGGTGAAAACGTAGGTGAAAGTGTAGGGTTAGCAACTCGGGTGGGTAGAAGATAGGAGAAAGGCGGCTCAGCTTCTACTCTATTTGGCTAATATTAGTTCTTTCCGATGGAGCAGATGCAGATCTTTGTCTCTCAAAAAGGTTGAACATGATTCTAAAAGAGGCTGGTTGGTCAATCGCATAAGGAATACTTAGTGGCTTGGGCATATCTTACTTGATTGGCTCAAGTTATCACAATCCGTTCTGGTCATAGAAAGGAGTAGCGAAACTTTCCTTTTAGTTGGAGTAGGCTGGACTTTGAAAAAGTCTCCTGGGCCTAACCCTCCTTCTGTAACCGGGAATGTACCATAACTCGGAAAGAATTGTAGTCCCATCTTTCTACTGCTCGAATCGGTATTTTCACTTCAAAAGAGTTCCCCTCTGATTCCATTTCTGCTGGACAGAATTGGTTGTTTATTCGTTTCTTTTTTTTTTTTTCTCTTGGGCTAGCGAGTTCCTCCTTTCTGAGCTCTTCCAGCCTACGCTTTTGACAAGACGGACTTTCTATTGCATCCCGTTCTATTTCATTTGATCTACTGATCAAAGTAGAGTCTAAAGGGCCCTTTCATCTCGTTTCCTAGGTAAAGAAGGAAAGAAAGAAGGTGAGCTGCGGGTAGTTATCTTTTCAATGGAGCTACGGGTCGCTCTAGTACGTACGCTATTCTCTATCGATCGCCAATGGACTTTCTTTCTGGTACTGCTCTTTCGCTTTTTTCTTTAGTCTTCGTTCATCTGTCCTGCTTAGCTTAGGAGAAGAAATCTCTCGAGTGGCTCACCCGTCTAGGAAAGAATTGACCTGGTTGTTCGAACTCAGTCGTGCTTTGAGAAGAGAGGAGCTCCACCGCTACCAGGAAGAAAGCAGTTGACTAAGGGCAGCTTCCACCTGGAGGATACTTTATACTCGGATTCCGAAAGCTAAGGTAAGGAATGGTAACCACTAGACACGTGAACCCATCCTGCATAGCCAAGCAATAAAACTGCTATTGCAACGAAAAATGCTGGAGGGATATAGTGGTGTTGAGGACAGTAGGCTTGGTAAGGGTGCGTAGGACAGTGGAATAAGGTAAGCCCTTCTTTCATATCTTGAAAGCACAGTGGAATGAGTCTTAACGATACGAGTAGAATACATAGAGGTTGAGTTCGGGTCAATAGCATTCTCTTTTCTTTGGCTGAAATCATCACTGACCTACAGCTCAAGTCGAGATCAGAAATCCCATATCTACTATGTAATTTCTAAGCATTGGGTCTTACGTGTAAAGGATCCTGTACCCATGTCTCACAATTTCCTTGCCAAGCCACATGAAAGAGATTTCCGGAAGTCCACAGAAAAATGATTGCTAATTGCCCGAAGTGAGAAGAAAAAATATTCTGATAAAGACGTTCCTCAGTAATATCATCATGACTCTCGAAGTCATATGCGGTAGCAATACCAAACCAAATACGACGAGTAGTGGGGGTCCCGAGCTAAGCCTTGGCTAAACCTTGGAAATTTTAATGCCTTTCAAATCCTCCTAGCCATTATCCTACTGCAATAATTCTTTCTAAGACATTAGCTTTTAAGCGGAAAGACTGACCGCCCGCATCGCATTCACAAGCGAGTCGAACGAACTGCTTACTGCATTAACAAGCAATTACTCTCCAAACGAGGTTAGATTGAGATCTTTACCGCTTTCTAAGGCCGATTTGATTGCTCCCCTTCTTCTGCTATTGCCTTTCCTTCTTCCCAAGACTGGATTTCTTCTCTGATTTTTTTGCGTTATTTACCCGGCTTTCGAGACCTTTCATTTGGCTTTGCTCTTTTTCCCGACCTTGGCTTACTTTCTTTCCTGATGCTACATAAGGGCTGGTGCTATAATACTAATTAGTAATAGGCATTCGTGGACTAAGAGCTCTTGTCCGCCTTTTAGGTTGTTGGGCCTTATCCGCCTCTTTGAGGTAATTAGCAGTCTTGAGTAGGAATGTGATCTTTTCCTTATCTGGATCTATCTACACTGTCTCAGCTCGTGCAAAGCGTTAACTATCTGAAGTAAGAGTATGGATTTGATCCTCGCACCGAAGCGCTAGTTGAACCTTCTTCGGTCTCTTTCAGCGGCGGGCTTATTATTAGTATTGAATTCATGTCATTGTCGCTCATCATCCTTTTTAGAAAAGGAAGAACAAACCCTCTTTATGGGGAAGGTCCTATACTTTTAGGAAAAATTGACCGGAATTCCTCCACTACGGATGGACTGATCTAAAGAGCGGAGACTTTATTCGATATTTACAGTTGCTATAGGTTAGGGCTTCTATCGTGCTATTCTATAGAGAAGAGAGGTAGGCGACAAAGACAAGGGATCTCTCTCGGATAATATCTTGATACTATACTGTAGAAGCCTTAAGTAGGGCTCCTATAGCTCTTACCTTCAAGTAGACTCTCTCTGCTGTACTGGATAGTCTTTCTATCACCCGTTGGCCTGGGGCACCTTTCTGATATCTAAGAATACGAAAAAGAGCCTCGGGATGGTTTTGACTTGTTGGATTTCCTTTACTTTAACCCTTTCGCCCGGTAAGATGAGTTTACCGTTGTTCCATATAGATTGATTACTCTTTAAGGTCTTGATTTGACAAGAGGTTGACTGGGCTACTATTTATGATTCCCTCCGGTAAGAACAATGAACACGGATCTACCAGCATTTGCAAGACAAGAAGTTCAAATCTCAGTTAATGGTCCTCACAACGAATCAGTTGTCCCCCCAACGCTTTTTGAGATATTTTTGTGGAAAAGAAAGGTGTATGTCATGGGCCCTATTCTCTATTTTCCAGGCGAAGGTAAGTCTCTTTCATCTGTTTATTCTTTTTTTACATTGAACAGGGATTTGCTTAACTTAAATAGGGTTGCTAAGCTCGCACACGGGCAGCGCTCCCGAAGCGAGAAAGGGGATTGGCTTACCGGCAGCGGGCGCTGCGTCAACAAGGCCTTTGGGCGACATTCCTGGTCTCTCGAATGCCTATTCAGAGGGATACGGGACAGAGCAACTCGAAGTGAAGTAAAGTGTTCTAATTACACCAGTTGGATTATTAAAGTAAAAAACACTGATTCCATTCCAGTAAGGAGTTCCAATTTCTATTCTTAGCAGGGCCGGCTATGTGATCAGATTTTCTTTGGCTATTGGGTCAGAGGACCGGATGTAGCCTTATCTCATGTACTTGCTCAATAGAGCGAACAGGGGCATCACGGCTACTTTTTGATCTTGTCTCATTCCACGAGTCCTCAAAAGAAAGGGGAGAAAAGGAAACTGCCGCAGAATGTACCACGCCCACGCCACTTTCCTCACTTCTGCTTGTTAGTAGAGGTTCGATCTAATTGAAATATTCTATGACGGGATCCCCGGCTCATCGCAAGGCAGTTGCTTCAGCCTCTCGCCTATATACATATAAGTCGGCTTTGAAAAGCACTACATCTACATATTCGTATATGAACTTTAACGGCCTTCACTCTCCCGTTTCGATCGAACTCTTAATTACTTTCCTTTCTCTGGTAAGACGGGGGTTTATAGCACCCTTCCAATTACATTCTTCTTTACTTGTCTTGCTTTGCCCTTGTCTTGTTTTGTTTACTCAGAAAGCCATATTATTATATAAGATCTTTTCCAAGGAATATGAAATAGAAATAGAATGAATTCCAGGACAAGGTGTTTCGCAGTCGACCATTTGATAGCCCTAGTGTATGCACAGAGTAGACGGCACGCGTCACCAAGAACGAGGTTAAGGGTTCATCAGCGAAGGAGTTAGTGCATTGATGCCCAGAATCCGCTGTGACTGGTATAGAATCCGCTCCTAGTCTTAGTTAGCTCTCCTAGCTGCACTAGACTCAACTCAAGGCTGATAAAAAGAAAGTAGAATTCTGTCAATAAAGGGTACAGCAGGAGGGGCTTCCCCGGAGACGGAGGAGATCAAACTGGTGGATTTTGCAAATACCACTTTATCTTGTCAAACGCCTCCTGACACTCCTCATCCCACTTACAAGGGCTGTTCTTCTTTAGTAGCTTGAAAATGGGCTCACAAGTAGCAGTTAGCTGTGAGATGAACCGCGCAATGTAGTTAAATCTTCCCAAGAATCCTCGTACCTCCTTTTGATTCTTCGGCGGTGGCATATCCTGAATGGCCTTGATCTTGTCTGGGTCAACTTCAATGCCCCTCTGGCTGACAATGAATCCTAGTAGCTTCCCTGAATTGACCCCAAACATTTGGCTGGATTCAGTTTCAAGTTTGCCGACAGAAGTCTGTCAAATACCCTTCTCTGAACTGTCAGATGGTCTTCTCCGGGCTTTGACTTGGCTACCATATCATCAACATATATCTCTACTTCTCTGTGCATCATGTCATGGAACAGAGTAGTCATTGCCCTCTGGTAAGTAGCTCCGGCATTCTTCAAGCCGAATGGCATGACTCTGTAGTAGAAAGTTCCCCAAGGTGTGATGAAGGCAGTCTTTACCTTGTCATGGGGATCCATCAAGATCTGATTGTACCCTGAATATCCATAAAAGAGTAGGCTGCATGCAAGGCGGCATTGTCTACTAACACATCAATGTGGGGGAGAGGGAATTTTTCTTATCCTGTAGTTTTTCACGCACCGTATGGCAGTATACTTCGATGTGTTTAGTTCGTTCATGGTACACTGGATTGTTGGCAATATCCATAGCCGGCTTACTATCACACCACATTGTAGATGGTAGCTTTTGTGGATATCCCAATTCTGTCAAAAACCTTCGCAGCCACACAATCTCACAAGTTGTGTGAGCCATGGACCTATACTCAGCTTCCGCACTAGACCGACATCGAAAGCAACTACAACAGGCTCTCGGCATTAGATCTAAGGAAAGGCACAGTGGAACTGGCTCGTAACCTGGCTTTTTCAAACTAGCTTTCCTAAACAAATATTTTAAGTGATCAAATTATAACGGGCTGAGATACTCTTGCTTTTTTCCCAGAGGAAGGGTCACGATCGATAAAGAGTAAGCGATTAGGATCGTATTCTTCTTTTGCTTGTATTTCTTTCCTGTATTGTCTTCTCTTTTCGGATATCTTTATTGAATAGGAATCTCTTTCATCCTTATGGTATGCACGAGATATACATGTTTTCACTTTCACTATCTATCTCGGTAGTCCCCTATTCCTGCTCTTGGTCTTGCAGGAATAGAGTAGGGACTACACCTTACCCTGAGGGTTGTCGTAGTACTTATTTCCTATGGAGAGCGGGGTACTCAACTAAGATGTTGAAGGTTTCATACCGGAAAATCCTCATAGCATAATAAGTAGAACTACCTCTCCCGTGGTAAGGCAACGGGTTTTGGTCCCGCTATTCGGATGTTCGAATCCTTCTGTCCCAGAGCATACTTTTTCTATATATCTTTATAAAGAAAGTATCATCCCTTGCGTATTCATTAATAAATGAAAGTCGATTTCCATTCTTATTCTATTTATAGTTACCGCTCTGTGGGTTGTTGCGATTCGTAGCATCTGAGATGAAAAGGAATCTGTAACCCCACACGAATGAACATACTGAGCTGAGGGGGATGAAAGAATCCATTATTAGCTTATGAAAAAGGATAAGGCAATTGCAGATGCCTTCAGAAACAAAGGAAAGACTTAGCTGGGTTTGAAGTTTTCGTACGAACTCAGAGCTGTGGGACTTTCATTTTATGCAAAGTCTTTTACTAGGGTAAAGACTACACATACCGAATCGACTACGAGAGGAAATAGCCAGAGTACGGATCTTGATAAACTAAAAAGAAGACGGAATAGAATCCGAGACCTACGATGGAAATGTTGTTAAGTCAATTTCCCCCTTAGCCGCTCGCTAATGGTTCTCCACCAGTTACACAGTAATTAGACACCAATCAAAGACTTCCAACATCGTCAGTCACTGAACTCACTCACGGAACAATAAAAGACTTGACTCCGGACACAGGCTCGGCAGCACGCTGGCACTGACTCTCATCATTCTCAACCAATAAGGAAATCGACTCGGTGCCTCAGGATAATGGGGATAAAACTCCAACAACCTCTTACACTCGGTCAACGAATAAAGGAAAATCAGTCTTTTCTGGGTCAGCTCTTAGAAATTATCAAGACAAAGAAAATGGAAGAAGATAGGCCAAATGGTGATAGAGCCGAAAAACCCTTCCCTCGATCTACGAAAAGAAATGATTCGAATACAACAGGGAGGAATGGAAGGATGGCAAGGCGCTTACTTACACAACAATAAAAAGAAGGATAAGGATTTACTTCGGGTAGGCTCTTAGACTCAATAAACAAGCCTTTACTTCAAACAAAACAATGAAAAGGCCCACTTCATTACGAGAATGGAAAGAATCAAACGAGGGACGACTAGGCGAATTAGTCAAAGGTGGAACCCCAAAAGAAGACCCTGTGGCAATGGATGGTTAGAACCCGGAAAGAAGAAATATCGGGTTATATTACACGAACAGAAAATAAAGATTGATTGCAAGGCTTTTCGCTCCTTAAAACATTACAACAACTTAAAGCTCAGAAATGCAGGATGGTCTTGGACGGACTTCGGACAAAGAGAGGGAAAAAATAGAAGACTGAGGATAATTAAAGCAACATTTAGTCCCGGCAAGAAAAAAGAAGATGACGATCGCTCGTGCACCATGACTAATTAGGAACTCACCCAAGGTGTGAAGCGAAAACATCCTTTATTGAGACTGGAAATATAGGAAAACTTGCAAGGACACACGCACACCAAGCAGTCACTTCCGCACCTGAAGGCAAAGAGAAATCATTCCTGAATGCGAGATAAGGTACAAGCACTAAAAGAAAAGGAATGAAACCTAAGGAAGAGGTCCGTCCAACGTATCAAAGTGTTTTGATCTGTCTTATAATAGGGTCTTCACTGACAAGGGTCTTGTCAAGAGGACCAAGACATTGATTGACTTAGCCTACACTCTAATTTCCCCTTAGACAAGATTGAATTGAACCATTTCCATAGATGCCCTATATTTACATGAAAAGACAAATATGAATAGTCAGCTTGAAAGACTTCCTTATACAACTAAAGCTAACATAATTTTCATGATAGTTGAGTATAAGAATAGAAGAGAGAAAAATGGAATGGGAGGGGTGTGGGCATAAAGGTACGTTTGAACGACTAAGGTTTATGGGTGGAGTCCGTCCCATCTCTGAAGACGAGGGAAAGGTATCGAGATTTAGCGTAGAATGAAAGCGCGGGATACAACGGTAGGGCAGTATCAGGAGATGTGAGAGACCTCGCTTGAAGAAGCTTATTGTGTGTGAAAATCACGTCGGGGAATCGTTGAATTGACTCCGCAGCTGAGCAAGCGCTTGAAACATAGCTTAGGGAATGCCTTGAGCGAGCCGAGTAAGCGCATCACTTAACTAACGGTGCGAGCGGAAAGGACTTTTGACGTTCAAGGGCTAAAAAGGCTTTCAGTTATTTGCCTTTTGAGTACCGACCAAGCCCGAAAGACTACAAGAAATTTCTCACAGGTCAGCTTGCCACCCGAAACCTGCAAGGAAAGATTCTCTCTGCGGTCCTTGAACTGGACTTGCTTCCCAGGAGTCCCGTTCCCAAGAGTACTGAGCCGGGAAAGAAGGAATCCCCTTATCTACCGTACGCTTATTCCCTTTCCCTATAGCGTTAGCCCTAATTCGTTCAAACGAGCCCATGGAATAATCATCATCATCCTATACTATACGAACATTTTCTAAGAAGTATCCTCCTCATCTGGTGGGAGTAGCCTATTCATGGAAGATTGGCCCTTTTCTTGAAGTATACTGACGATGGGGACTAAAAAGTAGTTCTTCCTATTCAACCCTTTAAGTCAGATACAGGTTTGAGTCAACTGATGCATCTACAGTTGCACAGCCAGTCTATGGTGTTTAAGCTGTTGGAACTTGGGGTTCAACTTCAGGCCCCCTGGAGAGCTAACTGGCAAGAAGCAAGAATATTCCCAGCTAATCAGTGAGTAGTGGTTAAAGAGAGCGCGGATGTGGGCAATAGGAAAAGTTTCACCTTATTCAAGAATCATTCTCCTAGTCAATTCGTTAGCTAATTCATCCTAGCCTTAAGCTTGCTTCTCTTATGTCTTATGATAGAGATAGTGACTTTGAAAGAGCGGCTTCGTGAATCAATTACTGCGAATTCTTTCATTCAATTGCAGCGGGCATCTCTTCATTTTCTTCCTGAATTATGGTTTTTATTGTTGCTGGGCTAATAGAAAAGCTCCTACTCAGTGCAGTTTTGTACCAGTACGGCTCTTTCTTTCATTTAACTAGAAGGGTTATTCATTTCTCAATCAGATGAAGGTGCTTCAATTAGGTCTTGGTCTAGACCCCCCTCTCGCTGTGCAAGAGTAACTAGACGTCTTTCACCTCGTACGCCAGAGAGAGCTATGGAAGACCTTACTTAAACAAGGAAGCATTAAACATCCTAAATAGAACTCTTTAGAAAATCTTTCACTTGAAAACAGACTTCAGTCCATTTTCATCCATGCATTTTCTCCTGCTCCTGGTATGAAATTATGGTTTTCCTATCAGGGAAGCCTGGGCGAAAGCATGTTAAACCGCTTACGCCGAAAGGAACCTATTCTCAAGCAGCGAATAAGAGAACAAGAGCTAAAACGGGAAACATGCTTTTCGGATCTTCAATCAGGCATAGGCTAAAGGGCTACTTGAACCTGGTATATCTCGGCTCGGGGCTTTCCCCCTCCTTCTGATCTGACGATCCTTCTTTGAAGCTTGGCTTGATTGATTATAAAAGTTAACAAAATTCCATCCATCCTATCGGGAACAGAAGGGATAGCGTTGTCAGACCCGCACTGTTTAAGGTTTGGTATGGAATCGCTCGTTATATAGGATAGGGGCTTTCTGCCCTTACTTGGATAACGGGTACAATCGGACTGGAACTTCAACCTCAATTTATGAGACCGGGTCTAACAGCATATTGATTTAGGGACCTTGCTATTGTCACTGTCACGTTAACCTCCCTAAATACGATAGGAAAGAGGAGCACAGGCTTTCGAGCTATCTTCCAACCTAAAGGGCCCTCACTGTATGAAGACCTACAACAGGGTACACACTGGCGCTTGACGAGCTTGCTACTGACTTGAAACTCAACCTGTCCTTACTTTGACTAAGCCTTACAAGAGAGTTCATGAAAGGTCCTATCACCGGATAGGAAGTACTGGGGATAGGCGTTATAACTCAGATAAGAAAGCAGGCTTTCCTAACCAAAGGCTGACTACTGGCTTGCGGAACTGACTGAATGGAATAAAAGATAGCTTGAGGGCTTTCAACTGATGCAACAATAACTTCCCTAAACAGTCCTTACGTTCTCTATAGGATAGGGTACTAAAATGGGGCGAAGATATGGAACTACGTGACGTGTATAAGATCATCTTCCCTTTCAATCGGATATGCCCCCCTTTATTATCTGCCTTTCAAGCAAGTGTTCTAGCCAGCTCGTCTCTGCAATACTGTCTATGTGTACCATACCGAAGACGAATTCATTTCCTGGCGAAATATCTCAACCGGCTCAACAATAGAAATCCCTGCAGTGAAGTCACCCGAGGGTGATATCATAAGCTGTTGTCGGAATAACTGGTAATCTCATCGGTAAGAATTAAGCCAATTTCTCCTCTTTCTTTTTTCATCTCCGCTTTGACTTTCAACTATGCAAATAAATAGGCGGGCTTTCTCATTGCCTTCAACTTCCTTGAAAGGAAATAGGCTTCTTCGTACCGCACCGCACTCGACCTTTGGTTTGGATGTTTGTCCCATCCACCTTTACCTCTCGTTTCGTATACGTAACTCGTTCCCTTCTTCTCGATTGCTGCCCTGGAGGGTACTCTGGAGCAACGTTTGAACGCGCTCGGCCTTGTTCACCCTTTCCGCGTTGTATCCCGCTCTTCCCTTGAGTAGACAACACAAAGAAGGTAGACATTCCCTCATGAGGGAATGTCCCATACCAAACCAAGTCGTAAGCGACAACATGCCCAATCATAGCCAACTAGTTTGTTTCTACCAAGCCCACAAGCGCTTGAGTCTTCAACCAAGACTCGTTTTTCACTTGCCAATTGCATCACCAACCGAAAATGGCTTATCAAACTCAGGCAATTTCAGCACCGACTCAATCACCATCGCCATCTTCAAACCGTCAAAAGCCTTTTGACAAGCTTCAGACTAGTTCTAACCCCGATCCTTCTTCAGCGGATCTAACTTACCTACTCCCGCTCCTACCGGATCCAAGAGGACCGATGCCCGATTCCCCGACCCATTACTCCTTCCCGACTCGGTAGGGATTGCAATCTCGAGAGAGGGAGCAAGAATTGACCTCCGACAATAGGTAGAGGGGTGGGCTACGATGGATAGAGTGAAACCCATCCTTATTCCGCACTCCCTCTCACCGGCTTTGAACAACTATAAATCATGAATACGAGGCTGGATAATTTACCACAAGGGCTCAGGCTAATTGGACTTAATAGTTTGCAGTCACAAAGCAAGCTATTCCAGAAAGCAAGGCTGCGAGCTTTGTCTACGGAGAGCAAGCCATCAAGACTTTTACTAACAAAATAGAAAAAGTGTAAGTAAAGTCACAAGTGCAAAGTAGAAGAGGAGAGCTAGACGAAGGGCTTTCTCGGTGTGAGAGCCAAAAAGGCTTTTATCCAATACAATCACAAGAAAGGGTACGAGCAGAGCGAAAGATAGAAAGTCGAAAGCAAGCCGAATTCCAATCTTCTGAATAAAAGCGTCCACTGAGATGCCTCCATGAATAATAAGCTTCCATGCAAAGAAGCTCAATTTAGTCGGGACGTGTCTACTCTAAACGAACAACGTCCAGAATTTCTTTCCGACCGGATCTTGTTCCAAGCAGATTGAACCGAAAAAAGACCTTTGGGATCATTAGTCCAGACAACTCGATCTTCTTTAGATGAAAGGGAAACCCACTGTTAACTATGTTACCTAGGACATTCTCAGTTACCGGATCTCCTCTGCTAAGATCCCAAGTGCCATCCTCCAATTTAGCTATTGGAGGGAGAAAACTTGCTATTGACGAAGCTCTTATTGGACTCGCTTGGCTCGGCCGGTCCCACTGGAACTCAGGGTTGGAGGAAGAAGGGCTACTATAGACTAGAAGGGAGGCGTTCTCATACCCAGTTTTCTGATTTAGGGGTCTTTCCGCACCGATCTTACTTTTGAAGAAAGCTAGAAAGATGAGTGAAGAAAGAAGGGAAGATACTTGCTCTCTTGCCGCTGCTAGTCTCTTGTTAGTAGTAATAGCGGTAGGCGAGAACTCTTTTGAAAATAAGAGACGATTTGGTCTCAATCAAAGAGAAAAGAGCCTCTTTTCAAGTTACTTGCCTTAGACTTCGAGTTGCCAGAGCGGATAGGAATGGCAGAACTCTTGGCCTTACAAGACGAGGGCTACGGTTAGCTCAGGTTAGCTCATCTGCCTTCTGGCACTCGGTCTTATAAGACGGATACTGGACTTCCTTACTTTACGAGGACACCCTAACTAGATTCAAGTTCTCCTCCCAAGGGAGAAAGGTAAATGCATTCTTTTTTAATGAATACCCGGTAGCTGTAGCAAAGGAAGAAGGCGAGGGACCCTGCCAGATCTTCTACTCGTGCGGTCAGCCTATGACACACATACTTTAGTTTAGGACGAATTCCTGGTCATTCCTACCATTTGTTCTCATCATGCCATTTTGACCACCTTGCGAGGAGAATCCGCTTTCTATAGATAGCCCAGAGAGGTGCTTGTTCAAGCTTCACAAATCATGCTTTCAAACTTGCCGCAGTTCTTCTAATAAAATCATCGATAGTAGACCAAGTTAGATGGGAATCGCCTCTACAAAGCTTGTTTTACTTAGAGAGACTTAGTCAACTCATAAAGGATGCGTTGAGGCCCGAGCCCTTATTGATTGCGTCAAAGGCGCGTATATCGCGCTTATCTTGAGCTTACCCCCGTAAGATCAATATCACAACGTTTGAGGTCCGAAAGTTTCACATCTAAGTAATACCCGATCCGATAGTTTACGATATAGATAGATAGATAGATATTTGCCCATGTTGTGGCAATTCAACCCAGAAGGTAATGGGTTACTCCTACAGCACGTCCTTGTACAATGCTCAAGGCTCTAGGCCCCGGGGGCAAGCTTCCATCAACAACTTCTAAAGGAGAGAGCTCCGGAGGCAAGGCGAAAGGCATGCACTGGGTACCGCCTAAACGAATAGCTAAATGGTTAGCCCGGTAATTTTGCCCGAAGAGTTTAGGGCAGAGTGTCATTATGCTCCTAAAACAGTTCACGCCAAACGTTGGGCTTCCCAACAGGTAGAAAACAAAGAACCAAATCCTGCTTACTAGGGTGATATGCCCGCTCTCCAGACAAAAGAAGAGGTGGCTCATGCGAAAAGAAGCAAAACAAGTAAGATTCCTGATCCAAAACCGGTTGCAGGGATGAAGTTAGAAAGTTCTATAGCTCCGGAAGGAAGGCGGTGGGTGGGCTTAGATAAGAACTATAGGAAGGAAGTGATTCTTAAAAATATCAATCCATAGAGAAAGCAAGAGACGACTATGGCCATGACGAACTAAAGTCACAGCAGTATAGGAAGGATAGAGAAGATCGATTCTACTCCTCCTAACCCCGCTAAAGATCATTCCAATCATGTAAACGTACTTAGCGGGAGAATCCCTTGAAATGAGCATAAATCTGCTATTTTCATTTGGAGTTGAGAGAAATCCATGACAAATAAACATTCAGAAAAAGGTTTAGCTCGCCCTATGGCAAAAGTTGTCAAGCCGATTTTGCTTCATTGCGGGATCTCCATTTGGAAATTGTTCGATCTCACGAAAGCAAAAGTGACCAATTTGATCATTTTGACATGGAATCGGGATAATCAAAGTAGGAATCCCAGGAAATTTGTCCTAGAGTGATTCTAGCTGATGACTCCCTTGCTCCCAACCCTTTCCTTCCTGGATGAAAGAAGACTTCCCCCTTCGCTTCGAATAGTGAATAGTTCCCAACGAACCAGGGACGGTTATTGGTGGGGCTATTGAACAGGCTCGCGTGCGGGTCTTTGTTTGTGATGTCTATCATCGGTCGGTGTGCAAAAGGTTTTAAGCAGGAGGCAACCAGACAAGTATCAGACTTGGTTTTGTCTGACTGACAATCCCTACATTTACATTGATAGAGGTATATCATGATTGACAGGAATAGATCTCTCTAGTGCTATAGGAATCAAGGAGCTTTCTTTCTCTCGGTATGGTTTATTCCTCTTCTTTTGCAACCGGTCTTTCGATATGGTTCCGCTCAGGACATTCCATTGATACGCTCGGGTTCGTTCAAAAGAGGTAGACAGACAAGGACTTGACTCATTGCCATCGGTTCAATTCATCTATTCTCCTCTATCTATTTGTTGGTCTAACTCATGTCTGTTATCAAATTGTAAACGAGTATGTTTTGAATGTTTGATGTAATAAACGAAATCAAGAAAGATGATAGGATGGTGTCTACTCTCTCATAAGTGAGTACTAGGGGGAAAATCCTTAGCTATCAATGGTGTGATTGGATGTCCTTTCCCGCAGTTGCAATTACAGTTTCAGGAAGTAGCTTTCGATGGCCATGAGTAATAGCTAGTTGGAGTTTAGCCTGTTGCAGTCTTATTAAATGAGAAGTTTCCTTACATCAAATGAGAAAGGAAAGCTTTGGATATCAAGTTTACAGACTAATAGTTTGGTTGGAAGGACTCTTTCCTTATTTAGGGATATGATAAACTCAGGCAAGGCCTCTTTCAAATAAATTGGCAAGTAGCTATGAATATAAATATATAGCCCTATTCTCAGGGTTTAATCTTATTAGCTTAGGTGCGTAGCGCTTTTAACATTCTATTTTCTAGATGCGAAGTAAATGTCATAGTTGATAGCCTGCCCCGGGAGTTTTGTTTCGCCTGTCACCTTACCTCTTGGTAGGGTTTCCTCGCTTCCAAGATGGGAGGTTCCTGTCGAGACTAAGCCCGAAGCTAAGAGCTCTAGCTAAGTGGGCGCAACAGTTTAGACTCAACCATAACATAATATGTAATTCTGGGGGTTTCCAACAATTTGATTTCTACTGAACCTCTCGGTATGGATTTCTTCCTCAATCTCCCTTTCTATTCCCCTCTACCATCTTTCTTGGCATGGACTAAATGGCTAGTGAGATACCGGACGATTTCTACCCTTGACGGTCACATATATAAGACGGAGCCTAAACCGTTGGGCCAGAGTAATCTCTCTGTCTAATCACCGAGTCCGCATTCCAATTCGGTCACTGTTCGGATGGTGTTCACCTGACAGTTTACATGCTATTGTAATCGGCATGCTTCCTTTTCTTCACTGAGGGTTATCTATTTGCTCTACTTTAGATCTCTCTTGTAGATGCGCTATTTTTAGCTGCTATCTTTGATTGGAAAACTCATGCTAGGGATTACAATGGCCTCTGTATCCGCATCCGCCTTACCAGCTTATACGAAGGAAGTCACTGAGAGACCAGATTCATCTAGGTTGGCTACTTATTTTGATTTGTTTTCTGCTTTGGCAAACAGGAACCAGCCAAGTCAAAAAGGTGATGGGAAATTTCCAATTAGATCGAGATTCTTCTTTCTTCTTATGGATAGAGGTTAGCTTTGCCAGCTGTAACCGATGCCACAAAGGTTGAAAACGGAGATTCCTTGATGCCGTTCGCTTGACGTGAGGTCATTCCTTTCAACTAGCCTATACCCATCATATGAGGTGGATCAAATGGTGCCTAGCCTTTCGAAAGGAAGCCTGTCTGTCTGTACACACCTTATGACTCGAGTGTACCAAAAGAGATCGGATCCCGATTCCATACTTCCGGGATTTAGGGGTTGTTCTTCGCTGAGAGCTTCTTCACTCAATTACCAAAATGAAATAGACTTTCTTTCTTTTTCCGCTCGCTGCCCGATGCGTTCTTTAACTTTAAAGCCCTGCTATACGTGCAGGATAGGTGGAAGGCACATCCTTCTCTTTACGACGTAAAGGAAAGACCTCTTTTCTCTAAAGACCACTAATCAACTCATGAAATAGATCCGTAGGTCTCTCTTCAAGCTTTGATTTCCCCGAAGGGCACTGCATAAGGAAGAAGTAGGGGCGGTGTAAGGTGAAGTCCCTACTCTATTCCTGCAAGACTTTGAGCAGGTCTTGCAGAGCCTCACGATCGAGTACGAATCCTAGTCTTACTTCCGAATCCGATAATGACAGTTAAAAGACCAAATCTCATGCAAACCATAATGCTAACAGAGAGTTTCCTTAACTACTGATATCCGAATTGACCCCCCCAACCTAAGACTATGAAACTTGAAATCGCTATCGTTATCGTATACGGAACGGACCCCTACGTTTCACTCCGGACCTATTCCTCGTTCGGGTGCAATCCCATTACACCCGAACGACTTCTCTTATCGCTCGTGTGCTAGAATCAAATAGCCCACTCTCTTCCTCTACCACTCATGATAATGACAGTGAAAGACATTCTCATACAAACCATAAGGAGAACAGAGACTACACTTCAATACTGATATCCTAACCTAAGGAACAACCCCCCCACCTCTAACTCAAAAGAAAGAAATTCGCTATCGTCGTATTCGTATCGATATTCCCCCCCGCCTTGAACTCTCTAGCTAGAATCGATCGCTTAGCGTGTCGTCTTTTATCGTTCCTGTGCCATCATCCCATGGCCCAGTCACTTCCTCACTTCCGAGTCTGATAATGCAAGTGAAAAACCATATCATTCATACTATAAGGAAAACCGAAACTCGCTTTCAATACGGATATCCGAAAACAGACTAGCTAACAGACTCGCTAGAGGAACGGACTACTCGTTCGGATGCCATACTCCAATGGCCTCCTCACTCCTCTTTCTCGAGTCTAGAATCAATCCCTTAATCGATCGTAAAGCAGATAGTTAACGTGCTAACTCAAGAGATTGATAGTTACAGAAATATCATAAGTGACTAGTGAAACTGCTAGTAGCGGTACAGCTAGTATGAAGGATGTTGTCCCCAGGTGGACTCATGCCACTCATCCTAGTTTTTAGCTAATAGGCTCAAGCTGCTAGTAGACAAGAAGGCACTAGTTGAGCAATAAAAGGTGAAACTCTTTTAAGCTCGAGATTGTGCTATTAGCTAAGGGAGTGGTGAACCCTTGATCTGACCTAATATCACGTCTCACGTGTTACCGACCGAGTAAGAATTCCAAGACCCCTGGAAGTCTTCCTACCAGTCTTCTTCCATTCCGGTAGACCAACAAGTGGTAAGGTATTATCATAAGAGAAGAAAGTCATCGATTTACAAGGACTAACGACGATGAAGGATACGAAGGAGAAGGGGAAGAAGCGGGGTAGAGTAATGGTGAACTCGTCAGGCTCATGATCTGAAGAATGCAGGTTCAAATCCCGCCCCCGCCTAATTACGTCAGATACTTTCGTCAGTAAGGGCACACTTTGTCTATTATCAATAGATTCACTTTCTCGATGCGATTTGGAAAGAGGAATAGAACTAGTCCCTCAACACCATCTGTCTCAAAGCCCCTTTATGACCAGTCTCTCCAACTTCCTTGTTACGCCTTTGCTGCCTGGATAAATGCTAAGGTCTTTTCTAAGGTCTTAATTGAAGAAAGAAGAAAGGTTTGTTAAGACCTCGCCGACAACCGCCACGGGGAAGGCTCTTTCTAAAGAAAGGGTTTTTTTCTCTAATAAATGAATAAAGAAGAGAGTTTTTTCTTCCAAATCCACTAAGTTTTGGGCCCCACTGGGCTGTATTCACGTACGTCAAAGTTTTCTATAATAGGGAATCGATCAATCGAAGAAGGATAAGTTCCAAAAAGAAAAGAAGAAGAGTCAGAGCAAAAGAATGTGATAATAGAGAGAGGGTGTAGATGCTGCTCGATCGAGCAGCAGAGCTAGATCCATAACACTCACATCCGGCTACTCGCTCTGTTGCGGATTTAGCTTCAGTGTCTGTTTCGACTGATTCTTTAGTTGAAACTACTGATGCCCTAACTTAACCTGCCCCACCTTTAGCCCTTCCTTATCTTTAGAATGACGTATGATAAGCATTCCTTCTTGCTTTGCTATGAGAGTGAAAGCTGCTCTCTTTAGTGAGAGGCTATGCCAATGAGGTACTTCGCTACGCCCCTGCGATTGGAGGAGAGGCTGTTGGAATGGGTTGTGCAATTGAATCAATAGAAATAGTAAACCACGCACAGATGCTAGGAATGAAGCCAGCCAATGTCCTTTACAAGAAAAGAAGATCACTAGTAGAAGAACCACACCCACGGCCAGGCAGTCAAAAAAGATATAAACTCTCCCACCAGCGCGCACTGGCTCACTAAGTAAATACTTAGCTGGGTCGAACCGAGGGACTGACCCGACCCAACCTCAGACTCTTTCTTCCCGACCTCTTTTACTTATCTTTTTATGTGTTGAAAAGCACAATCTTCATTTTCGTTAGACCACTAAAGTAGGACAACCTATAGGGTCTAACTCCTCGTGGCCCATCTTCAAATTAACACATCATATGTTAGTGTGGAAGGCCGCATAGCCCATATAAGGTGAAAAGCCATTGTTTGGCATTATGCTATCCTCGGTTAAGATATCTTCATCGCGGCCAAGCGGGTGGCCATCTAGTACCAGAATCTTTGCCGTAAATGTCAACTCACTCTCTCTTGAGAAGTAATCGATTTCTAAGACCGGTTGGAGTTCGCTAAGAGATTACGACTGCGAAAAGGAGAGTTTGATTTACCTCCTGTATCAGTTCGTATGCTTTTAGCTCCTTGGTCTTCTGTGGCGGCGGCGGCTTGCCCCGTGCTAAGTAAGTGAAAGCAAGTGAGAGGTCTACTTTATGTTTTTTGATTTTTCCCTGGCTCAGAAGCGCGTCTTTAAGGATATGTGTTGCTCCTCACCGAATTAAATAGCTGCGGTGGAAGCGCCATCGAATTGTAATGTCCTCTCAACTTGGTGTACTTCCCCTACCTTTCCCTACCTTTCCGTGTGTGGTTAAAATCCCTGAGGGGGGTCTTATCTCCATACGTAGAGGCTAAGGGAGTATATACTAAATATACTAAAGCCATAAGACCTTTTTGAAATGGTCTTCGACAATTCGATAATGGTAACGACTTCATGTTCGATACCTAAGTTCTTCAACCTTGGGTGAATTGGCTCAAGCGTGGAGTCAGTACGCTAGTATGCTGTCAAAAATTGACCTTTCTTATGAGAAGTCACTATCCTTCCCGTCGTTTCTAGTCGCATGAAAGCATATGAGATTTCCAGTTCCCCTCTCGAGGGGGTTCCCTTTGATGGCGGATCAGTTCAATCAGGAAAACCAGCAGTGTCAAAGGCCAGGGCACATGGGAAAGATACTTTTTCAAGCCATCCAGCAGGGGATAATCTAGCTGCTTCTTTATAAACGGGTTCAAGGTCAAAAAAGCATATCCTACTAATTCCTTTCCAGTTGGGGCCGAGCCAGTTTCATAGGGAGTTCGAAGAGATCTAGTTAAAGTTGATTCAGCAGTTCCCCCCCTGGGCTCTCTTGAACTAGTAACTTTGTCCCTTAGGCTAGCAAGTTATCAAACAGATAGGGCAAATCTCTTTTATAATTTATAAAGGATCTAGCACAATTTCATTTTCAAGCCATTTTGTTTTGCCATCTATTGTAATTACAGTGGGGAGCGCATCCCGTGAGAGTGACCTTCTCGTTGTGTAATATGTCTAGTCTTTCTTTTTTTGCTCTCGAGTCAATCAAATGGGGTAGGATCCAGATGGTAAGTCCAAACGAGCTAAAGGAAAAAAAGGGCTTAGTAGTAAAGTAATGGGAATATGTTTCATACCGAGCATATCGGGCTTTCCATTCATTTGCGGTTGCTTTCGATGCCCTTTGCTTTGGAGTTACAGTTCCCAGCTATCGAGTTCCAGTTCTTCGCCCTTCAATTGTTAATGACTTTCCGGTGAGATCTGGTCTTCCTTTGAGCCTGGTGTTGAAAGCCGGTCCAATCCTAGCTTCTTCAACAAGAGAAAAGATCACATAGCATGCAATTGAAAGAAGGGCTTAAGACAAGATTGTGCTAAATCAACTATCGAATAGAACCTTCGTCCGGTTCACCGGTCGGTAAGCGAACTGAAATATTGGAATAATTTTCTTTTCTCGTCCACAAATAGGAGTTAACCTAGTGAAGCCTAGAAGGATTCTCTTGAGTCATTGTATATTAATACAGAAATAAGTAGTTCAAATAGCTGCTCCAGCGAAGACTTCTTATGCGGACATAGCTCATGGCGAAAGGAAAGGCCTTGAATCACTCCTTTCCATTGCATTGGGTCTAGCAGGCAAGAGGATGCTATCCTATTATGTTATGCCCCAGTTGCAGCAGTGCCGAGATGCCTTCTTAAAGGGGATAAAGTACTAGTTCGCTTAGTCAATCTTTTGCCTACATCTCTAGCTGCACAAGGCCAGTATGTGAATACTTGGAGAGTGCAGTACAAGTACAAGGTAGGTGGTCTTTGCTGCTTGGTTTATAAGCTCGCTCGTAAGGCGGGGATAAGCAGTTCTATCGGAGTCTCGATTCGCGTCAATCTGTACATGCTGGCCGGGCTAAATATGCAAGCATTTGAGGACTAAAACCTCCATTTAGGGACCGAGGGCTGCGATTGCCAAAGTTGAATAAAATCGAGTTTACGAGGTGAACTTCGTTCCTTCCCCCCTACCCTCTACTCTAGTATGCTATTGACTTCCTTCTGTGATCTGCCAACTGCAATACATAGTTCCAAGGGAATGAAGATAGGACGTTGTGCGGTAACTAGAAGTGAGTATACTAAACCTTCACGACTCTTCACGCCTGCTACTTTTATTGATATTGATGAATGCGGGGCGGTAAGGTTTTTCTTCCTCTGTCGGGCTAAGGAGTGGTGCTTTCATATCTGCTTTCAAGCTAGATGCTGGGTACAGATGGGATTCTAGGTCAATCAGTCTCTCGGCCACAGGGTTTTATTCCTTATTTAGTCTTAAAGGTACTCTAAAGCGCTATAACAATAAGTAAGGAACTCTCCTAGTAACTCTCGGCGTAAGGAAGATTTTGAGGCATAACGACTCTTATTAGATAGATGTGGGCTAAGGACTGTGTAGACTGAAGCTTTCGACATCCCGGGAAGTAGGAATGCGAGAACTCTCTATTATGGGCCCCGGCAGGTAAACTTTCATACCTCCGATTCCGATTGAAGAGGTGGAGGCTTGAATAGTTCTCTCTTTCACTGGGAAAGCGACCTACGGAAGTCTTCTCACTTGGAATACAGCTCACCATCATTTGTTGAAAAAAAGACAGGTTCAAACAAATCAAGTACGAAGGCTATTGAGTTTACACGGAAGTAAGCAAATAACTGATAGTTGTCTGTGACCAAGGTCAGATTATCGACATCGGTATTGTCAAAATCGGGTAGCAAGAAGATGCATTGGCCGATAACATATCCCTCGCGCTTTCCAGGTCCGTCCGGACTAGACCGTAGAAAGCTTCCTATTGGCCTGTCACCTATCATCCCCCTCCTGGTTAGAGTAGTTAGAAAGAGACTCGCTCTTCTCTTCTCGTCCACTTTACCAGAAGAATAGTTGTCTTCCTCATGTCGACCGGGAGTCGGTTAACTAGTCATCGGTCTTTGGCACCAAAGAAAGTCGAGAAGCAAGAAGGTTGGGACGCAAGGTGGTTCTCGCTCAAGCAACTGTGGACCGTAAAAAAAGTAGTGTGCATCAAAGAAATGGAAGGGCTATCCTTCTGTACCTTGAACCTAGCTCCCATCACCATGCCCAGTTTGTGCACAGTTTGGATGAAAAGAGTGTGCAATGCGTGGAGTGAGATCACTACCATACCTTTTTCAATTGCTCTAGTGAACATAGGCTTCGAGTGCGTACCAGTTGGTCGGCTAGACTATGACTGAGTCAAGCGGACACCTGCTAATCTGCGCTTCCATTCGCCATAACATAGACCTGAAGCCAAGCCATTGACGAGCCTCCTTAGCTTTCAAGCCTCCCTTTCTTGCTTTCGAGCGCTTCGATTCGTTTGCTTTCTCACTCTGAAAGAAAGAAGAAAGCCTTGCTTTGCCTGCTTCTTCCCGTTCCTTCCTTACTGGTGGAATTGTTAGACTCGCATCGGCTTATTCAGTTTGTTATCCAGATGAGTCATCCGCTTCACCGAGAGTGAGGCTTTCCCACGGTAATGGAAAGGTCAGCTGAATGCGTAAAGGAATGCGCACCGCTCAACTCCGTTTCATGCTGGAGGAAAGAAAGCACGCATTCGACATCGGCACAGGCTAAAAAGGAACCTAATACCTCAATCGGAAACTCTTTCTGAGCCTGGCTTTCTCACTCAAAGTAACCTATACTCCGGATTGAATAGATGAACCGCTCCGCCCCTTGGGCCCACAGGTCACAGGGGCCAAGCAAGGTAGCTTGCTTGGGCGCGAAAGCCGTTGCTTGTTCCGTAACTTGCTCCTCCGTTTGCTGGGCTTCAAAGTCCCAAAACTAGTAAGTTGCGTGAGGTTAACGCCCAATCAAGTTCTTTCGCGTTATAATAGACATCCCTCCACTCAATCAACGACTTTCCTTCAAAAATCACTCTCTTCCTTGCCTAGGAGCGAGGACTTAGATCAGAGGAAAGGTAGCGAAGTGAATGAAGGTCTTTCTGAAAGCCAGTAACTCGAGAGTAGAAAGAACTAGACTAGAGTATGACAGAACCCGGCTTGAACGTCTTTCAGCTCTTGTTCACAACCCAGCTGCTATTGAATCCGCGTAAGGAGATGCCGATGAGGGTACGAGAAAAGAATGAGCTTTGGTTCAGAGCTTGAATCAGAATATCCTTCAGTCACTCCAGGTGAGAGGTTCGGCTAAGCCGGAAAGATAGATCGAGTTTACCCTCTTGATTGACTTTAGGACTGAAAGAAGCCGGTAGCAAAGGAAATGGCAGCAGTGCTTTATATAACATAACTGCTTTTAGGTCTTCGTTGATCACTTCTGCAACAAACAATAAAGGACTTCTCTTTCTCGCTTTCTAGGTTTCGAAATAGAATAGTCAGTTCTTGTGAACGACGGAGATGCTCTTTCTATTTAAGAGGAAGCCGTTGGAGGAATAAGAGATGCTGCTAAGATCCGCAGTCGATTTATAGCTCTTGAGGGAAGGGAAGAGACAAAGCCTTTTTCTTACAACATAGGATGATGCTGGAACTGGATTTCCTACATTTCATGACCGCGATTCAGATAAGATAGATGGAACTACCACGACTACCTCAAAAAGGTGTATGCACGGGTTGAAAGATGGAATTCACTTAGGCTTCGGAGGGGAAGAAGAAGGTAAGAGTACAATGGAAGGCCCTCCGAAGATTCATTCAAGCAAGTCATAAAAAGTTAGCAAGTTAAGGTTTTAGAGCTACTCTGTCCTTCTTTTCTCTCTTTCACTCTCTTTTAGCTTTGAGTAGAACAGTGAGATGAGAGGTAAAGTATGACACCCGGAATTGACAAGCAGATTCTTTTGATTAGCATCAACGTTTGTATTTCAGCCACTCAGCGGGTTACGACGGCAAGACAGAGAAAAGAGTCCGCAAATAGACTTCATTCTCTACTCTGAATTAGAAGAGACAGTGTTCTGTCAAAGAGCTCGGCGAATCGTCATCTTTTCCTACCTTCCACTTTGAGTTCTCTCTCTTGTTTATATGGTGTTGTTGCCTTTCCCTCCGGATGGAGCATCCAGGTCCTTAGAGAAGGAAGACGAAGACCATGGTCAGGATAAACTTTCTTATGATGAAGCTATTTGATGAATTGATTTGATTGAAGCTAGCGAGACCTCATTCACTGAGTTGCCCTCTATAGACCAACCTAGGACCGAAGACAAGCCGATTAAACTGACCCCTGGGACCGCAGGAAAGTTGCTTGCATGGGCAGAAAGACCGAGGGAAAGATATCTTTATATAAGTAATTCCATCCCTCACAGCTAGGATTGGTACGCTAACTCCGGAAGTGACTGCTTTCACTCGGTGATTTTCACTACTCTGACTCTCTTTGTTCTGTGATCTACTGGATCTCCCTTTTGGTGGCAGCGAGTTCAATGGTTGCTAAGCTGGACGCCTGATAACAATGGATAGGTCAATTTATAATTTCATGTGATAAATCCAATAAAAAGACGAAGCCTAGCAAGGATAGGGAAGGAAGTCTCCTAAGATTGCATCTGCGAGAAGTGGTACTTTAAAAGATAGCCACCACTTCGTAAGCGAATAGCTACTGAACATTCCGTAGTAACCCAAGGCTGGATCCGTACCTTGACTCCGTCATCAATCAGCTGCTCCTTTGAATGACCTAGCTATTTCACTTGCTTTCTTACTAAGTCCTCGGATACTATTGCTGGATCCAGCTTAGACTTCTTCGCTTCAGTCATGTATTCTCCTTTTGGATGGACTTTTCCTAGGTCAGGTAAGTGGACCTTTTCAGATAAACTTCCCCGATTCACAGGTAGAGACTAAAGAAAGGCGCTTTGAGCGGGCACACAAAAGAGAGCTTTTCAAAGAGGAGATGCCTGTGAAGACCTTAGTGAATACTTGCCCTTTGCTCCTTCCAATCTTCCACTAGGAAAGATTATTTATCCGCTATTCCGAAAACACGAAAGCACTAGAAGAACAGCACAAGCTCTATGCCTCCCATTCGCATTAGTTCAAACAACCCGCGAAAACAGCAGTGACTTGTGCAGCTGCTACGATCACTCTAACAGCGGCTATGAACTCAAAACTCCTTCTGTAAGAGCAGCGGATTAGGGTTAACCGAAATGCGATATGCGACACATTCTCCCTCTCTAGCTTTCGCGTAGCTGCTCTAGAAAAGGGGGAATTGTGAAGCTGTGAGGAAAGCCCTGTTTGGCTATGGATATTGGTATGGGTAACTCGCCTTATAAGAAGAAGGAAAAGGATAGTTATAGGACGAGGAACTGAGACCTTAGCGCAACTCGCCTTTTTCTGTTTAAGGATTAGCTGAGCCTCTTTGGTGACAGATAAGCATCTAACCGTTCATCAGACCCCTTCTAGGCTTTTGCTACTGATGGCATACGTTCGGTTACGTCGACAATTCATTGAATCCTTTCGATTCTTTTTGAGTCAACAATCCTTGTGACAAGATCATTCCTATCTATTTCCCTGGAGCAAAATCGTTTGTTTTGAAGACTATGGATTGCTATAATCTGCTTACGCGGGCCCTCTCAGCTTTGTATTCGAGATTGACTCTTTGAGATAGATGCCCAGGTTTCGATTTAGAAGATGACATGAACCTTCCCCTTCTTGCATTAGGGTCGGAGCTCTCGATCGAACGGTCTACACTAAGGTTCCCTGATGAGGGCAAGCACAACGAAAGACAACCATGAGGCTCTTGGAGATAGCTATGAATTGTTTTTCTCTTCATTGAGTTTTCCTTCCTTGAAGGCCTTCTCCTAGCCACCAAAAAAAACACAATAGGCGATTCATCCATCGTTTCGGAGAGAATTGTTGAGGGTTCGAGGAACTTGCTTTACTCAAGCTTTCACGTGCCGACTGAGTCCATCTCTTAAGGAAAGGTGACATGCATAGAGATCGAAGTAAGGCTTGAACGAGTTCCAAACCTGTAGGAGAGGAGTCAAAGGCGAGTTTGTCAGTCTCCAGACCCTTAGTTTCAAGCAAGAAAGAGAACAGCAGAAGGAAGGGCACGAAGTGGTGGGAAATCCAGCAAAGCCATTCGAGACATGTCGACTTCCTCTCTCTTGATCTTTCCCAATAGAAGGAAATGAGTCTTTCTCACCCTCAGCATAGACAGTAAGAGTAGATAAGGACTTCCTTGCGCTTAGAACGTGCCGGATAGCTCTCTAGACGGGGAGAGGAGATAGTCTTTCTTTTATCTTATCATATTGACGGTCTTAAAGAATCCGCTCTTAGGTGCCTAGCCTCAAAGCAGACTTCTATCAATATGAGATGAGTGTTTGTTCTGGTTTTCAATAAGGGACAGACTATCGGAATTCGGAATAAAGGCTTAGAGGAAGAAGAGCAGTGGGACTTCTTACGGAGTATTCTCATGGGCTTCCAAGAAGCAGCAAACAGTTGCTCAATCATCAGCAGAAGCAGAGTACGTTGCAGCTGAAGCCTCAGCTTGCCAAGCAATTTGGATCATCATCATCCTAGAAGACATTTGCCAAAGGCAGAAAGAACCGACGGAGATCTTCTGCGATAACAAATCAGCAATAGCTATGGCTAAAAAGAAAGTCTACCATAGCAGGACAAAGCATATTGCTATCAAGCATCACTTTATAAGAGAAGTCGTGGCTAATGGCGAAATCGAGATCAAGTATTGCAAGACCGTATGAACAGGTGGCTGACATATTCACCAAGGCACTTAAAAAAAGGAATTCATGGAGGGGGCACAGGAACTAGAAATGTTGAAGGATATGGAATGTTTATACATTGGGATTTTAACCAGATCAGACTCACCCTCACCACAGACTAAAAGCTAAGCTAAAAGGGCGGTCGAAGATCTTCTGATCGTCTCATTCAGAGAACTGCTCAGTATAATTTAACTGGAATTACATAATTTCGCTTTTACCTCGACAACAGGGAGTAGAATTTTGGAAAGGGGACTGGGAAGGATTCATGGGGAACGAATCTATCTTACTTGAATCCATTCCTACGCTGTCTGATCATAGACCTATATGTTTGACAACCAAGGATAAGACGGGGCCCTCTATACCTTTGAGGATGGATCAACAATGGCTTCTGAATGCAGAATGTATAAAATTGATTGAGGAAACTTGGAATGAAACTCCCAGGTTTGTAGATGCTGGTCCGATAGGAGCGAGTGGAGTTTACTATAGTACGCTCTTACGTCTTTCAGAACCTCCCCGTGTCTTTTAGAGTTGCTCCAGTAGCAGTGGTTGGGAATGTGCTCTTCCCTTATCCATCAATAGGACTTTAGGCTTAATAGAATCCAGTTCAGTTCGAGATAGTAAGATAGCCTGCGAGTAGAGTAGGGCTTATTCTTTCCGGCTTGCAGGTTTCGTATGGTAGACTTTGAGATCGTTTGGGAAAGAAGAGGTAGATTCACCAATAGTAGTGTCCGGGCTAGCCAGAAAAGATACTATGCTCGGTTTCTGAAGTCAGGGGAAATGCAAATTTAGCTGACTCGATAGAGGAAGGTACGATGATATAAGAGCGGTAGTTGCTATATATATAGTATTTACAGTTCAAGCCCCTATATACCTAGCTTATTTATAACATAACATTTATGCGCATCGACCCTTCCAACAGTATGCAACAAGGAAAGGTATGAAGTCGCTCGCCAACACTAGTAAAGAAGGGAGAGGTTCGAAGACGCTCGAGCGTAAGCGAGAGGATTGAAGTCACTCGACTGAAAGGAGAGGGACGAAGTACATCCCACTCTTTCTTTTCCCGGTTTATATACTAGGGGAACGAAGGATTTTTTGCATATTTCACTCGACTGGCAAGGAGAAACTGAAAAGCCCACAGCCCAAGTAAAGTTAAGCCCTTTCGTAGGCTCACTCACTGACTACTTCCACGGGCACTGAGACTGGAAAACAATCACGAGACCTTCGATTAGAGCGGATATTCAATGGAGCAAGACAAAAAAAAATATCCCCTCGGAGAGTTGCAAGAAAGCAGCCCAAACCCGGAACTTCAAAGTCATACTTTGTTTGAACAGCCGACAAGCCAACATTTTCTACTTCACTTGCGGACTGGAAACTGGCATTTGAGCTAAGACTGGAAAAAAGAGGAGAGGAGCGAGTGCGAAGAGGCCACAAAAAGTTAGTTAGAGAAGAAAAGACCCAGTTCCCCATGGAAGGGGAAGCTCCTCTTTTTGTGGGCAGATCTTTTTTCTATTTAACAACTGAACCGAGAGAAGGGGCGCTTGAAACGATTAGGTATATCGGGTCCCAATGTTGTGAGTTCGATAGCTTGCCTCTTTATTTAGAGGGGAATGAGTTGGAGCTCGGGGCCAACCGTATGGTGTGAGAGTCCCTAACGCAAGTGCGGATGTTTGAAAGCCTAATCGAAGCTTTCGCCCCTATTTTATGACTTTCACTTCTCCGCTCCTCTCACATCCGAAAGAGTGGCTTCCGCTCCCGTTCAATAGTCGATCGAAAGCCTGTGCCTACGTCCCTTCCAGTCCGAAAGTGAAGATAGGGCGCTTTTAGGCTGTGTTAAGCATGGTCTAAGGTTCAATCCATTGGTAAGCTACAGGAAGGAAGTGGCGAGACCTACGGGATAGATATTTTTTCACTCAACTAAAAGGAGTCCAAAAAAAAAGTAGAGCTCCACCGAATCCAAGAATAGTCCAGAGAGGAAGTCACTCTACTTCTCATACGAGTCACCGAAACTGGCAGCAAACTAGAACTTCCAGCTTGACGGCCTGACTGTATTAAAAGAGTCACCTTCACGATGTCCCTTAACTGCTGACAGCAATTAGAACGTAATCCCGAGTTTGTCTTGTGCCAAACATCATTTCTTGATAGGAAATAGCGCCATTTGATGACAAGCGAATACTGTTCTCGAATCAGCTCTTTTAAAAAGGTAACTGAATGCTTAGATGGTCTTAGCAGCACTTAGCGGATTCCTCCTCAGATAGAGCCTTATAATGGTTTGGATAATTGACTAGGAGGGAAGCAAGTCTTCTTAGTTCTCCTCTATAGTTAGTGAGTGAGCCCTTAGGCAACTCACTAACTACAGAAAAAAATAGAGTATAGGGATCTGGGATTCGGTATAATAACTCCTCGTAATTCAGGCGAGTGGAGGAAAGTGAAGTTGACTGTTGGAGGAAAATAGGCGAGCCCTACTAGTACAATAGTCTACGGAACTAAAGGAACTACTCGGCTATTAAGAGACAAAATCGATTCGGCTCGTTGGCTCTATAGACTCACTCTCTTCACAACGAGAGGAGTTTACTACACGTATGGCCTCGTTTAGCCTTGTCTTAAACGGTGGCTCCGTGGTCCCAAGTGCTCGTCTTTTTAACTTCTCCCTGGAACTGTTGATCCCTTCCGCTCCGTTCGTTCCGAACTCGCGAGCGAAGTTTTGGCATGTCAAGTCTCTTTTCTTTCAACTCCGCTCGGTGATCGCTCATGGCTAATATAGGTAGGTCCAGAGCTAGCTAGTGTTCAGAAGTCACTTAAGAGATTGAATATGGGTCCTATTAGAATAGGCTGTAGCCGCAAAGAGATAGAGATTCGCATTCGGGAAGGGTAGACGGTTTTGCGCTTGGACCAAGATTATTCCCTCTGGATCGATACGATAGAGACCAGTTCGCGTCAATAAGGCATAAGTCCCCTTTTAGGAGAAGTGATTTGGGGCACCGCCTCGATTTGTATTATTAGTACAAGACGGGATCTATGAAATTGGCATAGATCTCGTATCGGTTCATTCAGCGCCATAAAAGTTTTCGCATAATGTGCCGCTCCCCTTTGACTGAGAGTCGGGCAGTCCTTCGTAAATATCTTAAGGTAAGGACAGACACCTCCCTTTCCAGGGTGGGACTAATCGGTATACCTTCCCTATGCTTTGAGCTGCCTAAGTGAGTTTGCTTCTCGATCCTAAGTGACTTTGCTTCCCTTCGCTCTATTCAAAAGTAATGGTCCCAGCTGAGTTCCCAAATTCCCTCTTAAAGTTAGGACTTTTCCTTCTTGCTTTTCGAGCCGCTCCTTGGCTTGAGTCAGTCGGTTCAGTCTACTAATAATAAGGCTTTCCAAGTTGTCTGGTTTATCGGTCCCACTCCGCATGAACTATTTCCCTTTTCTCTCTTGGAACGAGTGAAGGAGGTATTTTGTGGTGTACTTTTCAAGGGATAAAAAGTACACACTGCCATATTACCATAAATTTGGAGACATAGGTATGTTTAGTAAAGAATCGGACATGGAATGCGCGGGAACTTATTCCACATGGGGAAGGCGAGAAGGGCTTGTTCTTGAATTAGATGGGGCATTAGCGGTCTTAGGTGATTTATCATTGCCCCCAGGAGAGGTACGAAAGTAGGGCTATTCAAAGCACAGTGAAGCAAAGCGAGTGAGAGGGCCATTTTCTTATGGCACTCGAACGAGTTGGAAAGCAATCGCTACGATACCGATAAGCTAGTTTAACGACTGTTACTTGTTTTTCTTTCCTCTTGTTTTTGTTTGTCTGTTTTCGTATATCAGTAATGAAGTCTATTCTCGATTCTCATTATTGTATGGATGAGAATTGGTTTAACTAGCTTTATAGGACTCGGATGTAGGATTAGGACTCGTACTTGTTTTAAGGGAGAGAGTGGGCTATAGGTATTGCACACGAACGATAGATAAGGAAGCGATATTCGATATTCGATTACCGATTAGCGATTTGTTCCTCTCCTTTTTACCGATACGAGTAGGAGTAAGAGATTGATTCGATTCTAGACTCGAGAAAGAGAAGAGGAGAGAGGGGGACATTGTGCATATGTCACCCGATCGGAACGGGTAACGATAGTCGAATAGTCTTTTCTAGCTTATGAGTTAGAGGAGTTGTTCTTAGGGGATTCCTCGTTAAGTCTAGTATCGATTAGCAGTCTTGTATTCCTGATAAGGTCTTTCACTCGGTTTATCGGATATGAGTCGTTAAGGAAAGTCTCTTTTATCTGACTTGAATTCCTGATATTCTCTTGACTTTCACTGTCATTATCGGAAGTAGTCTAAAGGGAGTGAGTGGGCTATTGGATTCTAGCACACGAGCGAGTTGGATAGGAGTACGATTACGATTTCGAGTCTCGTTTCCGATTCGAGTTGTAGTCTCTTTTGATAGAGGAAGGAGAGAGGGGGTTGAATAAGGGCGTGTCTTCGATCCAGTTCCCTAGCTTCGTGAGTGGAAAACAAAGGAAGGTAGTTCAATAGGGCTTTTTCCCAGTGCATCAAGGATCACGATCAGGATCTGCTAACTCAGCAACAAAGAAGAAGCGAGGGCGAGCTTAGGCTACCGGTGGCTCACTTGCTTCTAAAATGCCCGGTTCGCCTCTAGAGTTGGGTCGTACTCGACTCGATCCTGGTCTGGTCGACCTAACCTTGATGAAGGAGTGGATAACACGACCCCAGAGAGATAAGCATGACGGGGCTAGCTAATAGGAATCAGGTAGTGAAGCAAGATGGAAAGCGAAGCGGGTAGCAGTGATTGGAAAGGCAAGGGTATAGCAGGGCCAGCCGTAAATTGAACATCTCCTGATGAGGTCCTTATGGTAGGACTCAGAGTAAACTTACTATAACCGTCTATAGCCGGGTAAACAAACTCTATCAATAGCTTCATGGCAGTGAGAGAGAGAAATCCTATATATGAAGCGGTCGGGTTGTTTGAAATAAATTGAACAAGAGAAAGAACCTGGATGAGGTTCTTTTAGGATTTTTTGTTCAATATTATTATTAATAAAACTTATGTGAGGTAAAACACTAAATAAGTAGTATAGGTGGGAGAAGTGGTCCTAAGCGAGAGGATTGAGGAGAACAAACTTTCTTCACACAGCCCGGAATCAATAAGTGATCAAGGAAGGCTGGATTTAGCACTTCCATTCGCTGATTCGATCGGCAAAAGCTACTGCCCCTAAAGTCAAATACCTTCGCAACCGGTTTCCCTTTCTATTATAAGGGGAACGAGCAGAAATCAGGCCCATCGGAACCGAACTTGGTAATAGAATATAGTGAAGGGAAATTCCTTCCGCAACCCTAGTGGTGGCATTCACCAATTGGACCGGTGGTAATGCAGGATCCGGGCCCTATAAGTATAAGCAATAGTGAATAGAAGGAGTGGATCCGACTGCTTCCGGTTCTTCTCTTCCTGCTTCTACAGAAATCACTGTACGTATTAAACGGGGCAAGCTTTGGGCATGAACAGAATCAAGAGCCCCTGACTTCTCTAAGTTATAGAAAGCCAACTTCGCGTCGGTTTATCTGATCCCTCACTCAGCTCAGGTTGTAATGAACCAAAAAGACTTCGCTAAGGTTCAACCGTTTCGCTACGGTTTCATTCCAATTTCTTCTAAGCATTGACTTGAATAGATAGTAGGCTAAGGAAGGCCTCTCTTGCTTTCGCTTGACTAGTAGGGGCTTTCCCTCATCTCAAAGAGGTAGCCAGAGAGTGGTATCACAGTGTAGCCAAGGCCTCTTGCATACTTGAACTCCTCGCCTTCGTTCACCTACCATTCCAGTAGTTCAGCAGAGCTGCTATTGAATCCGGGTTAGTAATAAGACGACGAAACTAGGAGTGACGTGACGGTTTAGGCTTTTTTCCTTGCTTTTCCTGCTTTAGTGTCTTGCTAGAGCGGGAGATAGCTTTACTTTTGGTCCCGTTTGGTTGGTTCCAACTATCTCCCAGAAAGATCCCTTCTTGACTTACCGAGCTCGATCTCGGCGAAGGAACAGATCCTTCATCTCTTAGGGAAATTTCCTCTGCCTCTTAAGAAGCTCCTTAGTGGTTGAGAACGGAAAAGCCTAGCCTTGTTTTCCTTCTCTTCTAGGCCATCACTTACTTTCATATTCTCAACCGAGTAGGCTATCCTCTAACTGGTTGGTCAGTAGTGACATATGTTGTTTCGTGGAAGCCCACCTACCCTAAGCTTATATCCCAGTATCCCAGAAGGAGCTTCTCATTTCTTTCACTCGTAATGTGCCCTAGGCACAGCCTCCCACTCTACGATATACCTTGAGACTCACAACATGGGGTTTTCGATTGTGTTGGTGTTAAATGAGTAAATACAGCACTCAATGCCAATGATTTCTAAGGCTTTCTTTACATTTGTTATAATCGAGATTACCTATAGTACTTCTGCAGTCCAAGACCTTTTCTAATAGATTCCCAATTGCCACTCTGTTCGACTCTTCTACGTATGCATCCGAATAGGGTGGCAATGACTCTATCATTCCTCGATGTTGGAATTCAACCTCATTCACATGAACCTTTCTTGAACTTGAAAAAGTCCTCTTCCTCTTAAACACCTTGGTATCTGGTTCGCTATCATGACGATGGGAACGTTCCTTTTCTTAGTTAAGACTTTCCCCTATTTTGCGTCTAACCGGCATTCTTGTCCATCTAACATTCTAAGTAGTGTGTTAGCAAATGGCGTCCCAGTTTCTGTCGTTTATAGTAGTTGCCTTCGGTTTCGTTAAACTCATCAAAAACAAAAAAATCATAAAAATGGAAGGGCCCCTGTGAAGTCATTCTTTCTTGAGCTAGCGAAATAGATGGTTAGAACGTTAGCTAAGAATTGAAAAAATAGCGTTTTTGTGTGCTTGGTTCGCCATAGATGAATAGCTGCTTAGTCTTGATGGGCCGTTGAAAACAGAGTTGGCAAGCAGTCCAATAACAGATCCCCCAGCTCCTCGACGTCGTACTCCTGTGTATGCCTCTCTAGATAGGAAACTCTCTTCTCTACTGCGGAGGTTTTGCTTTGTCGCGAAATCTGCAAGTCTTCGAAGAAGTTCCTAATTCTCTGATATTTATGTAGGGCCATTAAGGCTAAATCTTCGTCCTCATAAACTTTGGGTTTGGGTACCAGTCATCAAGTTTTTTCAACTTCTCTAAAAGTGCTTTCGGTCTGGTATAAGTTACACTTCCAACTTTTTTATGCGACCTAGAGGCTTCGGCTATCTCCAGAATCTTTTTTAGCGTATATTCTCCCCAAGTGACTGGGCTCTTTTATTCCTTTGTAACATATTCAAAGAGCCCCAGCTATTATGAAACTTTGCGAAGAATTAGGCTTCTTCAAATTCGGGGAACCGCTTTCGATATGAAACTTCTACTTCTTTCGAACTCTTTATCTTCTTCTCTTACGATATTGAATTTCGAATTTCATAATAGAAGAAAGACTGTAGTTCGAACTCGTTTTTGGAAATGGGAAAGATCATTTTTTCATTCATTCCTCCAATCCCGTCTTGCAACGGTGTTCTTTCTTGCAAGAGGGTTAACAATCCAGCGTAGGATGCTCCCGCTGGGGCTCTTTCGAACTGGTCCCAGTCCAGCTCCAGCAACTCCTTGGATAGGCGTTCCATTTCCTCTTTTGTCTGGACCAGCTCGAGTTTCAAACACTGGGACAGTTCATCATCGGTTTTTTTCCCTGTGGAAAACATCAATTTTTCTGAGGGACTCCCACTCCTCTAATTTGCTCCTAACTATCCGAAGAATAAAAAATTGTTTCATTGCCTCGTGTTCTGCACTTCCAGGTACTAGAAAAGCATAAGAGTAGCGCTCTTCGTTCTCTCCGTTGTTGGGAGCACTATCAATACCGGGAGTCGGGGTGGAAGAAGACGACGTGGAGGAAACGGATTGTGGTGGAGTAAAGAAGAGTTTGGTGTCCTTCTCGGAATCCGTTTCGGAGGACGCGTGGCCAAGAAGGGAGTGTCACCACAGGTTAGTGTATTTTTGCAAAAAGATGAGGGGGAAACTCGCCCTATGGAGAATGACTTCCGGCCAGCCCCTTCAATTCCTTCTTCTTATGGACCAGTTCCAATTGTAGTTGCCTACCCATAAGCAGACCTACTGTAAGCCATTGCGAGTTCTGCAGTATTCTCTAGAGTTGATATACTCCTTCCCGCCTTGGCAAATCAAACTTTGACCATTTCACTTCCTGTTTGCGGGGACTCCTTCTTCCTTGCCCGATCTGCTGGCTTCCCTTGGTGGCCCTGGTTAGAAAGCCTTTACCCTTGTCTAAGTCTAAAAGATTTCTAATGGCTTTCACTAGCTTTCGACCTAATTAGCATTAGCCTTCACCTATACCCAACTTTCTTCTTTTACTAAATACCACTGTCTGCTTCGATAGGACCAGGAATTTTGCCTGCTTTCCTTAGACTTCTTATAAAGTAGATTATCTGGGAACTATCGGGAGAAGGTTTTTGGTTTTTACGGACACTCGGCGGGAATTAGGGGTAGGGGCACGGAAATGCCACTCTTGAGAAGGGCAATAAGAGAGACTGGCAAGGCTATGGGCCTATCAATAAAGAGAGAAACCACTTATACTGAAGATGGAGCTTATCTACAACCGGTGAAAAGAAACTCTCTCGGCTGGTATGGAAAACCTCGCCTTGTATACTTTTTACAGCATATAGGTGTATTGAAAAAGAAAGTATAGATAGGGGAAGATCCACCAAACGTTTGAAAATTGAAAAATGAATCTCATCTGTCGATTCCAAAGTCATTGATAGAGTAAAGTCAGGTCAGGTTTGCTGCGAATCAAGCTTTCAATCAGTTCGCCTTCTTCCGCTTTAGCTGAGGCCAATGTTGATGCCCTATCTTTATTCATTCTTCTCCGCCCCTAAACAATAGCAATAGCACGAATCCTAAGCTACGGCACGCGAAGGAATGGTTTCATGAATCATGGGTGGATCTTACCATCTTTCCCATCAGAAGACTACTACGACTCCATCATATTATCGTCGGAGGCGGGGCTGCCCGTTGGCAGCAAGGCTATCTGAGTCTTATCGGGTTCTGGTGCTTGAAAGGGGCGGTGTTCCGTACGGAAAGCCTAATCTGATGACCCTGCGAAGGCTTCCTCTCTCATGGGATGGGGGTCGACGCTTTCTACTCCCCTGTCCAAGCCTTCACCTCCGAAGGTGAACGGCCCTAGGCCAGGAGGACCCATTCTTGGTGGCAGCCGTGCCATAAATGCCAGCTTTTACAGCAGACCAGTCATTCTATCCGAAATCAGGTGTCAATTGGGACCCGAGAGTTGTGAATTAGATCGTGCTACTTTGCAATCCGATGGTCTTTTTCGTAGCAGTCCAAGGCCTTTTGGGCATGCTTCGTTTGCTTTGCTTTTCTTCTTCGGACACATTTGGCATGGTGCTAGAACCCTGTTCAGAGATGTTTTTGCCGGTATTGAGGATGAAAAAGTGTGCGGATAAGGAAAGAAGGCCCGCAGCAAACTTTAAGGTGGGAGACTTGGTGCTGGTGAAACTTCAGCCGGTCTATCGGAAGGTGCACAAAGGGCTCATACTTCCGTATGATTGGCCCTTCCCCATAATAGGAAGGGTTGGGAAGGCAGCAACTCGGGTCTCCCGGCAAGGCAAAATTCACCCCGTTTTTCACGCAAGTTGCCTTAAGCCATATCATGCAGACCAAGGCGACGAGACAAGGAACGTTTCCACCCGTAACCTCCAAACACCATAACCTCATTTGAGAAAGAGGTCGAATGCATCTTGGCTGCTCGAGTAAGCAGCAGTCGAGGCGTGACTAAGCATAAAGAATACTTAGTCAAGTGGAAGGGGCTACCAGAGAGCGAGGCTAGCTGGGAGCGGGATGCAACTCTTTGGCAATTTGAGGATCAAGTCAAGTAAAAGCGCGGAAGGTCGACGAGGGCGTCGACTCGGGGTAGGATTGTGACAGACTTAGCCAGCCCAGGGCAAGTCCTTTAGCATACACTTGTTCGAGATTGCCTTGTGCCTTTGAGTTGGCCCGGATTGTACATACTTTCTTTTGAAACGATTAGATTTGAGTGTGGGACGGTTATAGAGAAGCCGTCGAAAGGCCTAGATGCCTCTGGAACCGGCTAGACATGTGGGAAATGTGAGGGACCCGGCCGGAAGGCTGACGAAGCCCAGAAAGCTGACGAAAGGTCTACCAGGAGGCCCAAGTGCCTATAAATTAAATTGGAGGGGACCCCTCATTTTTGGGCATCGAATCCTCCAGTGTGAAAGTGTTCTGCTCACTAGCATTGTACTGCTTGTACAGCTTCCTTTGTGTACAGTTTGTTCCTTCATCAATAGAAGCACTTATTTACCAAGTGCTTGGCTCGACTAAGTTCCGCTGCGTGGTTGTCCCTTGCATGCTTTAGGACGTGATAGTGTGGGATAGGCTATGAACTCCCAAGAGGGGCAAGCCCTTTGAATATGGCTCGGGTAGCATAGCAAGCGTGCACGAGTGCCGCACGGGCGAGCCTTAGGGGAGACACTAAGTCCGTGACAGTAGGATCAGATCGGGTGTAGGTGTAAGGGAGCGGAGCGACCGATTTATAACAGAATAAACAGCTTGGTTGTAGGGAAGAAAGAAGGTAGGGAGTTTGGTTCAGTGGGAGGGAGCAGAGCGACGGGGGTATTAAGCCCATTGCTGTATCACGCCTTTCCCCTCTATCACCGGGGGGCGAGATCTCGTTCAATCAATTCGGGCTTTTCATTCGAAAGCTCGGAAAGCGGTCAGCGAGCCAGCGAGGAACAGAACTCAAAGTTGGGTTGGCCAGGTATCCGATAGCCCTCCCCTCCACTCCGAACGATAGATAGCCAAGCCTCTTCTTCTATGCCTGATCGAGAGGGATAGATACATCCTACCCGCGGAAATGATTCTATCCCACTCGGCTAGCCTTCCACTCAACTGTACTATATATCCCCGGCTGGGATAAGGTTCGTTGGAGAGGGAAGTAAGAATTCAACATTCAGTATATATGGGGTGAAGGCGACCTATCCGAACGAATCCTAAACCCTGCCTAAACCAAAACAAAGAAATGTTCTGGCGAAGAAAGGAAGCGGAAACAGATTGAGAGAAAGTTGGTAAGTCACTCACTCCTCTAATACAGAAGGTTTGTGGCCGGGTAGGGGAGGTAACTCTCTCCGGTGGATCCTGCCCCGGGGAAGAAAGAGTACAACTATGCCTTTCTGTAGTGTAAGAGAACTTTATAGCCAGGAAAGCTAGAACAAAAGGTGGGCGGAACAACCTCTTCTAAAGAAGGAGCTATCAGCTCCGGAAGAGGAACATGATTCGCCAGATAGTATCTATTGATTATTAGCCAGATGATTGTCTTAGTCTACCCGCTAAAGCTATCCCAGCAGAGACTGCTAAACCTAAGATAGCTAGCTTGATATTCTCCTTGATATTCTCCTAGACTTATTAAATAGAGTGTTATAGGCTGACGCACCTAACCTGGAAAGGTTTCAACAAAAGTACTATGCACCCCGCGGAACCCCCGCAATAGATATATTTAACCTCTACGCCGCTCGTGCCCGCCTTTAATTAATATAAAAGTGAAATCTGTCGATCCTTATTTTCCCATAAGCAAGTAGCTGTCTCGTCTACACCCGGAATCCGAAAGAAAGGATGTGAGCGCTATGTTCCCGCCGCGGAGTACATTAAATAGTTCGTTCGCTACGAACAGTTCTATTTATAACCTCTTGGAATAGGATTCCCATGAGCAGGTATTATAATAGAGTATACAATCCCGGGCATAAGACTTTCGATTAAAATAAGAATTTCTTATTTGTGTAAAATAAGTGAATCCCGCCCCGGGGTTGGTACGCTTAGGCACACCGCGTAGCCAATTAAACACACCGCTAGCGAGCAAACCTTTGAATTACTAGGACTCGTAGAACCTTTCCCGAGGAGGCTTAAAAAGGGGTCCGGGAAGGAAGGGTCGATATTCAAAATCTTCTCTCGTAAAAGAGAGTAATCGCTAGGTTCAAAGATAGGGCGCCGCGGGAGTAAGGTGCGTAGCTAAACAAAAGAAGAATAGGGGTTATACCTGGGGGTTTTGATGGGTGGGACGAAGTCGCATTGATTGGAGCTGGTCCTGCTACTGAGGCTTTGGCCGGTACAGCTTAGAAGGGATTAGTAACCTATTCAGTAGGTTAGGTAGGCCTAGGAGACTAAAGAGACAGAGACTAAAGGTGTTCCCCGGGAGCTCTATAAGAAAGAAGGGAGATTTGCACTAGCTACGAAGCTAAACTTAAAGTCTTTTGCGGTGACAGGAGACAGTGAATGTGGGGGCGGAACCTATTAAGACTATTTAGGTACGTAGAACCTAACCTTAAGGGGAAGTACTCTTGTACACTAATTCTTAAGAATCAGGTTATGGAATTGGAATAGCAGTTCCTGGGAAGGAGTCACCCACGGAAGAAAGATGAATCCCTAAGGTTTTGAGAGCGGAGATTGGCTTAGTTTGAAGTGGATACTGATGTATTCTTTAGACCTCCTACTGCCGGCTAAAGAACTTAGATTATCCTTTCTCCAAGACCAGCTGTAGCAGCTACGGAAGCCCTATCTATGATATTGTTGGTTCGTAGCGGAACAAGAGTCTTATTTAACAATGTGCGAAGCGCTAGTTGAGCTAGGAGTTTCCTGGGCTCAGTCCTTTCGCTTTAAGAAGATCCTGACTTTGTAATATGGCATCGTGACTTTTCCTTTAGTTAGGCTAATAAGTTCGAGGTATGACCCCGAAAGCTAAAGCGAAGAACGGGCGAGTCGAGAACAAGCCCTTCCCTTCAAAAAAAATGCCTTCTTTGCTTCTTTGGGTCTTTCTTCGGATGTGTCTTCTCGGGTACTTCATCTTTTCCCTTGTCTTCTTGCTTTTGGGTTTGGGGCCATAGCCACCTGCCCTTTCTTGTTGGTATTATCATACAATAGAGAGAGAATCCACTCCTTCCTCCAAGCAGTAAAGGTATAGAAAAAAAAGTAATCAGGAAAGGCATACTACTACCACTAATTCAGTCTAATTGGCCTAAGGGTCTTAGATCCCCTTCCGGGGGTAAGGGTCAAGACCAGTGCCTGCTACTCCTACTTCTACGCTTTCTTTAGCACATGCCCACGAAAGAAAGAATGGGCCCGGCTATGCGAAATGGTTTACTCTCGTCTCTTTATTTAATGTCAGCTTAAGGACTGAACTATTAGATGAAGCAGCTCTTGCTTTACGACCTCTTGAATCGATTCCCCTACTTTAAAGAGATAGATCCTCCTTTCTCTTTCATTTTTCTATTTAACAGGTGATCAAGTATCGACAAAAGATCTTATTAGCTTAGGGGCGTAGCGATAACTCGAGACCTTCCTCTACTTAGGCTTACCAGTATTGACTAATTACAGAATCTATATATTCCCAGAAGCCCGGCAAGACGCGATAAAGACCTGAAAGGCCTCCTTCAGCCTGGTATCTATCTACTCTCAGAAATACAAGCTGGAGTGAGAGAAGTGATGGCATTATTACAGGCTACCTAGAACGGCCAAAGCAAAGCTGGGACCCATTGTACTGGTTACTACTATTGCTAGTGCTGTACTGACTTAGTGTAACTGGTGTTAGTGGACTGACAGAGCGAGCTGGAAAGGGGCTTTATCCGTCTTTTCGAGGAAAAAGCAAGCGTCTGATCAAATCCATCTGCGAGAACTAGCTTCGGTCTCACGTGGGTGCGTGTGGATTTGTGCCGAGGGACTGTATTTGTGGGTTGTGGAATGTAGATATCCCGGGAAGGAGGACGGATCACATGGTTTTGTACTTGGGGTCAGGGGCTGGAGATTGACGATTGACTGAGCGTACTTTGGAAGCTCGTGGTGGAGTACTCTCTGACAGATTCGCTCTATTCTCCTATTCTTGAGGGAGTGATCAGGATTAAGACGCGTGGCGATACCGACTCTTTTTTTCCCGGGGGTGGGCCTTTCGTACTCCAATCCGTATGGGTCTTCAGCGCACTAAAATATAGTGCCATATTCATGAAAAGCCAGGTTTGAACCATCTTACTCCACTAAGACTACCTTTCTTAAAAAGAAATTCTAAATAATAAGAAAGAGTTAAGGGCCTCCAACGCCTATAAATAGAAGCTTCTTTCAGTCTCTATTTTCTATTTGGCAAAGGGCACTTAGAAGTCGGCAAGAAAGTGAGTAGACATGGATATCGCGAACAGACTGGAAAGCATTGAGCAAGAAATCCGTCAGGTAGAAAACGAGAAGCTCCAATGCGAGCAAAGGCTGGGTCTGCTCTGGGAACATTTCCCTGCTATAGATCCCATTATCATACAATTTCATATGCTCTCTCTACAAAACCAAAAAAAGAACAGCAAGAGCTCATCGTGCGGGCTGTCGTCACCCACCGGGGGAACTCGAAGACTCCGTCGACTTTTTCTTTTTCTATAAGATTTCCATAAGTATTCCGTCGACGCAAAGTAGTGTGTTTTAATGCATGGCTTTCTTTCTTATGTTTCATGTTGTTCTATGTCTTTTGTTAACTTTGTAATGTTGTGTTTAGTTGTGTGGCTAGTCTATGTGTGTGTAAGCTTCCTATTGGATGTACTCCCATGTATAAAAACTTGCTTGTAGTGCTGGAATGAAAAAAATATGCTCTGTTCTGAAGGGCACTTTATCCTTTCCCATAGTGATTACCTCTGAAGGTATAATTACAGAGTATAAAAGGTGAGGAAATTCCATCTCCTCTGTATTCCAATTGAAAAGCTGGTCTTAAGCCAGCGTTGAGTTCCTCCTGACTAAAGGATGACTTTAGCTTTCTTTACATTCTCGTAAGCACAACAAAACTATTCCCATTCCTTAAGCTCGCCAGCATACCGTCTTGATAGCTTTAATAGTGAAAAACGAGCATCTTTGTAAAGAGAAAGGCTCCTCCTGATCTGAGGAAGAAGAAGTAAAGTAGCGATATGCCAAAAATCGTCTGTTAGAATGAGTCAATCGAATCGTCTCGGATCTTGCCAGGAGTTATTGCATTGATGCCGAGAAGTTTTTATCTTTGCAGGAAAAAGGATTCGCAGGCGATACAGATGTGGATGAATGAATTAGCTGCGAAGTAGCGTGAAAAAGAGCAGTTTATTCTATTGGTCTAGAACCAGAATGTCGTATAGTGATCACAGCTTCTTCTGTATCAAAAAGAAGGTCAATCTTGACTTTACCAAACCTAATTCAACTGATTCACAATCTCCTTCTATTCATAAAAAAGAATATATGAGACGAAGGGCATAATCTATATTGCGTAAGAGAGAGCTACGAGGGCTAAGGTCGAGTAATCTGGCTTCCCCGATTCCTCCCCTCTACTTGTACTTGTCATGTCTTAACCCCTCATATGAGGCGCCCCTCGCCAAGATACCGCAGTTCGGTCTCTGATACAATTCTCAGAATTGACCTGCCCATTAGCAACGTATGCTCAGTGATTATTGTATACGCAATAAGATAGTATTAGGTTCCTTTTTAGCCTGGCCTGTGCCGATGTCGAATGCGTGCTTTCTTTTTGAAGCTCATTTGACTGTTGGTGTGGTTTATGCTTGGTTCGGTTTCAAATCCCTATTTTTAATTACTGGTCTAGTTGCCGGTTGATGGCAGTTTCTCTTTCTACACCAGCTCCCGCTCTGAACTCCAATCTGGAAGGAAAGAAAAAAGACTAAAGCGTGGATCGAAAATAAGCGCCCATTCGAGCTAGGTAGGCTTACCGGAGCGGAGGAAAGATGTTTGGTACTGTGTTCGCTGATAGCTTAGTGGGGCGATCTTCGCTTTTATGACCACATAGGAAGATTCTTAATCTTTCTTTTACGAATTACGAAGAGGATAGAGATATACTGCTAGCTAACTTGTTAAGTCATCAAATGAAATGAGTAGTAAAATGAGCCAATAGAAGATCCTAACCCAGTAAAGATATACATTGAGCAGGCAGTGGAAGGCCCATGTGTTTCATTATAGTCGATTTTTTCTTAGTTGATCTAGCTCATTCCCCGTCAATAGCTGGATGGTCTATGAATCCGGGTGAGAAGAGATCAAGCCAGGGCCAGATTAGCAAACATACTAAACGAACTAGCGAGTAATCAAATCAAGTAGTGAAGGACAGAGAATTACTGCTTTTTAGCTCCATTCATGATATCAAAAACACCCGGGATTGGAGAGATAGGGTCTTTTTATGCCTGAGTGGGATCAAGAAAAAGATGGGCCAGAGTGCTGTTCTGTTCGATCGACTGAGGAAGACTCGAGTGATCTTAGTATGTGACATCGAAAAGAATCCTACCTAAAAGTAGCTGTGCTGTGGAGACAGGCTAACCGGGAAAGATTCAATCTGGGGTCAGTGACTTCCAAAGATTTTTTTAGGTCTTTTTTCTGAATCTGAAAGTGAGTGAAGGGACCTGGGTCAACAAAAAGCCGATCCCTTTCAAAGGAAAGGCAAGTGAGCTGATGCCCGGTTCTTTCGTCAGATGCTTTTCAGGCTTTGCTAGCTATATCTTCGCTTCTAACATCCCGATTTAGAGAGACCCTCTGGGCCATTCACAGGATGATCTTCTTCCACGGAGGGAGGCTCGCTTTCAGACTGGGCACATCCCTTCAGTCGCAATCCTTGAAGGGAAATCATATCATTCTTCTATTCCAGTAGATTCCTAGCCTGAAAGTTTAAGTCACTTACTTATCCTATACCTGATAATAACCTTCCCCGGGCATCCAAACAAAAGTCCTTGAAATGGAGGAATGGAATAACCGACCAGGTAAGATTACCGAGACCTGATTCAAGGTTCGTTTTTCTACAATGCACATCCATCCCAAACCCAAAGATCTTAATCTTAGCTTTTTAGTAAGTCAGACAGAGTTGGTCGAGTCATTTTTTATCTATATATCAGCCCCTCGTTCTTTCATCTAGCTCGCTAAGTCGCTCGACTTTTAACGAAGTTGGCCTGTCCTATATATATCAAATCATATATATCTGGGAAGATCTTATGAACATATAAGCGAGTGTTTTCGTAGAAAGATGAGCTCTCTCTGGTAACTCGGATGAGTGCCATTCCTCGGTAAAAGGTAAAAGACTGAGAAAAAGGCTAGTGCTTTCAAAGCAAAGTATATGTTTTCGAGATAAGACTCGATCTGAGATCGTAGGATATGATATGGGATATTAGCTCTAATTGAAGTACATGGCTAGGAATTTAGTAAAGAGTAGAAATGATCAAATCACTTCGAGATCCTATGCCGGGGAATCGAATCTTTACGAGTTGTGCAAAGAGAAGGGTAGCATAGCGAGTCAGCCTAGAAAGTTGCCAATCTCCGGGGGGAATGATAGCACTCAGAAGTCTGATCTGATGAATGCTAATTAGCGTTCAAGGAATCCTAAGGAATCGTATAAGCACAAGAGATCGGTCCTTCTCATGGAATGCATAGAGTCCCTTCTTTACTCTAAAAGACTCTATACTCGTTCACTGCGTACCTGGCGATCGGTGTTCAGATCAAAGATCTAGCTGCTAGAGCACATCAGAGTCTTTTCCAACCAATTTAAATTCAAGGAAAGGGAAGAACGAGCAAAGCGAAAGTTTATCTCTGGGCTTAGGCAATCTGGGTATCGAAAGCGGCTAACGCTCAATGAGGTTCCATTTTTTTTTTTCAAGTGAAATACTTGAGCGAAAGGATAAGCTTCGACCAAGACTGAAAAATTCGGCTGTGGGTATGCTCGACCTAAAAGCGACTTAGTGAGCATATAGATATATAGAACTTTCAATTCAAGGCCGACCTTGATTTACGAATGCAGAACTTCACCTCAAGTCAAGAGCTAAGTTCCAATCCTACTGGGGATTCGACTAGGATCCTCCCGACCATGCTCATGGTCTGAAAGCGTCCTTCCTGGGCCTGGGCATGCTTAAGGAGCAACCAGTGTCCCCGTGTTTAAGGCCCTTTCATTTAAGAGGTAGAATAGTTCCTGTCCTATCCCATTTATACTACTGTTGGCTTATGTGCTATGTCTAGCGGATGGTGAATCCTACCCAGTATCGGAAGGATTTCCTCGGTTTCCCAGAAGGGTTGGCGACCGGACTCCTCTTCTCTGGTAGTCTAATGGTTTGGGGGGACGTCGATTCCCTGGATTTTCTTGCTTCCCTTTCCCTTCAACCAGCCACTATCTTAGTTCCCTAAATATATAGAATCCAGAAGACTTTTACGCCCCTTATCACGGAAGTCGATAGCGGTAATTATTATACGATATATATACGATAACGATATAGAAGGAAAAATATGCTAAAATCAATAAACAAAAAGAAGAAGGCCCTCTATATTCATTAAGGCTGTTTAAGGATGTGTCTATTTTATTTCTCTTATCTTAAATAAGAAGTTTTTAGTAAGATAGATAGTAGTGGATCTATAAATCAAAGCTTAAAAGGCGAAAGTGCTCTACCTACCCTCTCTTCTTTGAGGTATTCCACTCGTTCTCAAAGTAGATAGCTCTAGTGATCGCTTTGTATACTTATTATCCCGCGTATTTTTCTCGTTTATTCCACTCGCTCCCTAACTATTTAGCTGCACTGATGGGGTCGATCTCACCCTTGCTTCACCACGCCCAAGCCGAAGGCTAAGTAGAGTTGAATAAGGTGAAGATAGATACCGCTCATAAAGAGCTTGGTTAAGTGTCCAAGACCGTATGCCTTGCTGGTTGGATCATAATCCCTTCCCCCTTTCCTTTCTTTCGACTTGCTTGCTACTGGATTATTGTTCAGCAGGGAATGATCTCTTCAGGAATCTTATAAGATGGAGAATTGCAAATGGATCAAGGGTGGACTTTTGGCGGGATTGGAAATGAGACCGTCCTTCCACTAGTACAGAAGAGGGTGGAGCCGGAAGATGCTAATTTGAAGGTTGATGACCTTCTAGATGAGAATAAAGACTGGGTACTGTCTCGCCTGAAGACCCCGTTTCCAAGGAAAGTAATGAGCAGGATCTGGGCCTTACCTGTGGACAGTGGTGGAAGAGATGTCTTGCTTTGGGGGGCTTCTAAAGATGGGTCCTTCTCAGTCAAGTCGGCTTATGACCATTCGGAAGATGATAAAGGACCTCAGCCGAGCATGGGATTTAGGTGGATCTGGAAATGGAAGGGGCCCTAGCGCTTAAAGAGTTTTTTGTGGCTGGCCTTTAGAGACAGACTGCTTACAAACTGTCTCAGAAAGAGAAGAGGAATGGCCCAGAGTGCTCGGTGCTCAGTCTCCCAAACTGAGGATGAAAACGTACTACACGTTCTTAGAGACTGCCTTACTGCGGCAGATTTTTTTATTTCATCGCCTCACCTCTGCTTTTTGGAATTAGGACAGGGAGACCTGGCTTCATAACAACGTCTCGGGAAGGATGAGGCCTGATAATGACTCTCAGTGCTGGTCTCTAGTTTTTTTTTGTCAGGCCCGCAACAGATTTGTCTTTGAAAGCAAGGCAGTAGAATCAGCCTGAAGTACCTCATCAGTCGAACCTGCAATGAAGTAGTGCAGGCCCCCAGTAAAGACCGAGAAGAAGTTATAGTTCTTGTCAGATGGGAGCCGCCGACAGGGGACTGGGTCAAGCTTAACTTTGATGGAAGTGTCATCTCGGTGGGCTGGAGCTGGTGGGCTCATCAGGGGTTCTCAAGGCGAATGGCTGGGGGGTTTTCATTCGCCTTCCAACTAGGACTCTCTCAGGCCCTAGTTTTCTGGGAATCTCTTTTGATCATCGGGTGAATAAGTGAATAAGCTGGTCCAGCATCAACATCATCCCCGGTTGTTGCCGTTGCCCCTCGCCTCTGGCTTGAAAGCAATAATTGATCGGCATTCTGGGTCATCTCATTTACAGCATTTCTTTTTCACGCTTCGAAGGGCCGTTTCTTTCTTCCATTGCGGACTTGTCTTTTGCTGAGGATTTTGTTCTCATTCCGCTTAAAGAGTTTTCAATGCTACAGCCAACTCAGAGAAAGATGAAAATAGTCAAGAAAAGAATGCCGCTACTATTGAACCGAAGGTGACTCGCCTAGAAGGAAGAAGTCTGGGGAGCCAAGTAACTAACTAGAGGAAGGGAAAGGGATACCAGTACCAGAGATGGGATCGAGCCCACACTCGGTGAAAGGAAGCAATGCCCTCCTGTCTTGATCGAAAGGTTGAGTGATTCCAAAAGCACTTTCTTTTTCTGAAAAAATAGACTCAATTGGAGAAGCTGGAAAAGAAAAAATGGAGTCTCTTAAGTTATGTTAAGTTATCTTATTCTCAGTTTCAACTCTCTTACCGGCTTTCTGGATTGACCTCAGGCTGACCTTGCTTTGCTCTAGTCCTAGCTGGCTAGAAAACTGCCTTGCTTGACTCCTACCTGAAAAAGGCAGAAAAAAGACTTCAACTAGATAGCTGGCAACTGGTAGGGAAACTAGCACTCGCTGGTGGAGAAGATTGAAGGAAATGCCTGGAAGGTCTTGTCTTCGATCTTTCCCCTCAACCAAAAAGGGAAAAGGAACTGCTATCAAGCGGCTTTTCAAATAGGTACGGACGGAAGGTCTCATCGCTAGATGGAGATGGAGGGATTTTGACTGGCTTGAAAAAGATGCCTATACTGGGACAAAAAATGACTAGTTCTTTCTTTAGAGCCTACATCTAATCTGAGGATAGGGATGCCCTTTTTTATCCAACTGAATGCGCTTCAGACTGGCTTAGGTGTAACATCAGTCCCACTACGTGGGTTTAGGTTAGGTTCTCTAACTTACATGGAAAAAGATGGGCTTGCTTATCCTAGCAGTGTAACTGCCTAACAATCCTGATTTCGAGCTCGCTCGCAGACAGAGGGACTGTCTGATTGGCTTACAGTAGCAATGAAAAGAGGAAGGCGAAGGCCTGCTTCAATGGAGAGAGAAGGCTAAAGAAAACAGCTTTTTGTCTGGGTCTGCTTTGCTTTCTTCCTTTCGGATAGCTAAGAGACTAGCCCTTCTCTTCTCTTGTTTGAACTTTCTCGAAGGCGCAGAACAGAATGGGATACGATGAGATAGAATGCAATAGAAACAAAGACGCAGGGAACGCGACTCTTAACGGTCAAAGCGAACCCTTTCATTCTGACATTCTGAATTCTTTAATTCGGAATGAATCAAATCTCCCCAAGTAGGATTCGAACCTACGACGAGTCGGTTAACAGCCGACCGCTCTACCACTGAGCTATTGAGGAACAACGGGGGATTAGATCTCATAGAGTTCAATTCCCGTTCTCAACCCATGGCCAATATGAACTCGAGGTTTCCTTCGTAACCCCCGTTACTTCTTCGTAGTGGCTCTATTTCATTATATTCCATCCATATCCCAATTCCATTCATTTCATATCCCTTTCGTGTCATTGACATAAGAGATGTCGTTTCTAGTATATCTTTTTATATTTCTATATATGGAAAGTGAAAAAAGAATCACATTCTGTCAAAGCAGTTGTTGGTTTGGTAAGTGCTTTTATTTTTATTAAGATTAAAGATTAAATTAAGGAAGACTAATTAATCTGCCTTCCCTGAGCATGCCCCTTCATTGACCACGTATGCTTAAGTGGTCACGAAGGATGAAGCTCTTGGCTCCCTTGATTTTTATTCTTCCGCCCTGCCTTTTTTTGTTTCCTTTCTTTCTCCTTTCCAGCCAGTGGGTTTGTCTAGTACGAGGTTCCTTGCTTTCCTTGGAGTGATGTCTTCTCTTTTTGGAATTTTTTTTTTTTTTTTTTTGTTTCAGCGAGTTTACCAGTGAGCAATCCTTAGAATTAGCCTGACTCTTTGAAGACAGTGATAAAGCTGGGGAAAGATCCCGTTCAATCAAGTTCTTTTTCTTTTACTTGGGGTTGAGGTTGAAGGAGTCCTTCGGTCTTTAAGACAGGATATCCCACGTTACTCGAGCTCGAGCAAAAGCTCTAGTCTAATTGAATCGCACCTGCTTTTCATTCTCCAGTGACTTTCGTTCCTGCAATGTGATCATTCCTAAGGATCCCTTTCTAAGAGCATCGAGGCCCTTTTTATTTTATTTCATTTCCCTGGAACGACTCTTCTGAGCCTGTTACCTCTTACGGTACAGTAAGAAAGTATCCGGCCAATCCTAATCTAATGCCTTGGGCGCCAGTGCCTTCTCCAAGCGAGCCAATAAGGGATTTTTCTTTTGCACGATCTACCTCTGGACCATCAGACTAGAAAGCAGTTGATTATAGACGAGAGCAGGAGGAGGCTATCTGGGCTGTACCATTAGAAAGAAAGCCAGCGGAAAAGTTTTTAAGCATTATCTTACTTAAGGAAGTGAGAAAAAGGGAAAGAGACTTAGGCAAGATAGCTGGCAAGAAGGAAAGCTTATTGTTATTGATCAAGGCAAGCTGCTTTAGTTCCCAAGTCAAGCAGGAAGTAAAATAGACGGGGTTAGAGATCAAAAGTGGGTTCTCGGTCTCTCAAGCTTGAAGGCAGTAGTTCTAGCTAAGTCTTTCTATTCCTTATTCTAGGAAATTTCGAGTTAGCGCTCCGGGGATTCGGCTTAGTCATCATCTCCGTCCACCTTTTAGGCTTAGCTTACTCAGTTGCCTGCCCTATGGTTTAATAAAGAGCTTAGCTTAGAAAAGGAGTTGGTCTTAAAGACCGAAAAGAATTCATTCTAACTAGTAGCCACTCATTACACACAAGAATGTAGGTTTCAGCCCACCGAAAGTCGGATATCAAAGTCTTCCCTGCTTTCCTCGGGCATGAGAAGTTACTCAGGGACTTGCCATGGATAGGAGTGAAACGGAGGCACAGTCCATTGTTCTCTATCAATTTCTTCGTTTTCTGACTCCCTACGTTGATTGGCTTTAAGTGCCAAATAAGACATTCTAGAAGCCTCTGGTGAATTGGTTGGTGATCAGCCTATCTTATATGCTTTCTTATGCCTTTGGAGTGCCTAAAGCCAAGTGAACGAAGTGGCCGGTAAGGTGAACATGGGAAAGAAGAATCAAGTCTATATATGGCTTGTTGAAGTAAACATGTGGACTCTTCTTCCACCCTTTGTTTTGGAATATCACTTTGGAAAATGATGTTGGACTATTTAGCTTGTTCTCTTTTCTTTGTACCTCTTGTATGTCTTAGTTGAATTCCCCCTTTGTGATGCAAGCATCTTAGACGACGAAGGAGCGGAAAGGTTGCCTCCATTCTTTCTAACCATACCCAATCGAAAAAGGATCCGGCATCGAGAAAAGAAAGATTTTTTTTTCCTAGGAAAATGAACTGTGGGTGTGATGGCACTGGATTGAATGTAAACCCCTTTCCCGGTTGGAGGAGAAGATAAGGATCAGTCGAATGCTCAACACACTTCCCAAAGAGCATAGGCCGATCATGAGCCGATTTCCAATTCTATAGAGAAAATACTTTTTTCTCATGGGGCATGAAAGAAGATGTGCATTAGAAGCATCCGAGGTAGGAAACAAACGCCCTTCTCGTGAACCTACATGACTTGTAGCTTAATCTCGATCTCAATCTAGACATTAAGTGTCCGGTCTTCAATCGTCTTGATCAAGTAATTATAATTAAGAGATGAGACTATAGTCTTCTTTCTTGCTAGACGGATTCAAGTTTTCAAAAATATGTTTCACAAATCATGAATCTTTTTCTTGCTCACTGAAACACCTTCGCTTTTGACTCTTCTCGGGAAGGGCTGGTCTGCTTGGGTAGCTCAATTCCAAAGCGTAGCTGAAGCACCTTTTTGGGGCTAGGCATAAAAGCTATCTAGGCGCGGAATGGGAATAGCGAATGCAGGCACAAGAGAAAGGGTAATTGACCTTTCTGGGATGCATTCTGTCTTGCCGGGACGTTTTCTAACTGCACTAAAATTGGCCTATTCCATCGATATACGTAGGTCTTTTGTCTAGATTTCCTCTTTATCTTTCTCACCCATACCATCCTATATTTAGATTTTTTTTAGATTTAAAGTGCACCGCTTGCTTGAAGCCGGTTCTTCCTCGCCTTTGAGAAGCGGTGCGCATATGAATGAATTATTCTTAAGAATCCCACGAGAAAAAAGAAAGACAGCGCTTTCCCTCACAGCCATCTCCTCAGATTCGGATTAGTGAAAATCGAACTAGTCTGACTGAGAAGGGGCAATATGGCAATATGAGATTCCGATTCCTTCGTAGGCAAGGCGTTCCGATCCGCCAGTGAGGCTCTTAATGAGTCTCTTAGTTAGCAGCACTTTCCGGACTAAGACTGAGTTCAAAACTAGGCTCACAGCAGAGTTAGATTACCTTGTTTACTGTGTGATCTGAACTCTTTTTTATATAAAAAAATACCCAGTCGAGGCCCTTCATCAATTGTGTTTCATCCGTCACCCACTGACCTTGCATGTCTTTAAGTCTGTGAATATTCCTTCTTTGGTCGCTTGCAAATGAAAGTATTTTGTATTTTGATCACCCCTTGCTAACCAGTTCACTTTTGCTTTCTGTGCCCAAATCATTTTGATCTGAGCAAGTAGCTCTTCGAGATGTCCAATATTCTCCTCTTTCACCTAGAGTAGGCATCCTCAGTCAAACTTGAACCTCCTTCAACTTTCTTCGTCTGTTTAGCTATGAAGGGTCCAAGTTTGGAATTTTCCTTCCCCTTACTGCAAGTTCGAGCCTCAACAGCTTCTCTTCTGCTTACTTGACTTTCTGCTGGGCTTACTAGAATTACTACGGCAGTGGTGGTAGACTCATTTTTTACTTGAACTTTAACTGATCTAAAATAAAGAGCTTTTGGTTGGTGTCTAGACGAAAGAGATGGATTTAATCAAACTAATTATTAGATTCAACTTCTTCCCAGGGAGAAGGGAAGGGTGAAGAATCAGTCTAAGGGTTGAAGCCTGGTCTGGAATATAGTTCAATTCCAGTCAAACCCGAAGGCATTTTCTTCTCTTAGCATCTTACCCGGCAAAAGCCTAGGTAGAATGAATAACTGGTTTCAAAGCGTTGTAGTGGATTTTTTCCAAGCACAGTTGCTAATGAATCAACTGGTATTAGACTGTTTCAAAGACAAGGGGGAGAACTCTTAATTAAGTAATTCTGTACTAAGCCCTGCAAGGTTAGCGAAGGAAAAGTAAAGTAACATTAGTAGGCAAATAATCTTAATTATATGAGAACTGGAATGAATAGGATTGAATCAGAAATGAACTTAGAGAAAGGCAGATTAACTGTTGGAATAGTGAAGAGAGTCTGTCACCTCACCGCCTTTAAAGGCATTCACCATATAAAGGTGTAGCTGATGTTAAGGCACAAGTAGGTGTTTTGTTCAAGCTACACTAATCACTATAAGATGATCCTTTACAGGTGAAAAGGCCTCCACAAACCAAAGCTGCACTACTTAACTGACAGGAAGAGCGTGCTGAAATGTTTCCTTCCACTCCCTTGGGTGGCTATCCTTGAATTCCACACAGCTTGGGCAGTGGATTGCTGAGTCTTTTCCATTCTCTCCAACTCCTTCAGTTTGGTGTTTTTTCCCAAGGCTTTCACTGTCCGTTCCTCTCTGTTGGTGAGCATCTTCAACGAGGGATAGTATCAAGAGGTACTTTTGGAACCTGTCTTTGTTGCTTGCTGGTCTTTCAGCTATAGTTGGAAATCCACTGTTTCAGTGAGGAAACCAAACTCTGTAGTTCAGCGTATTCTATCTTCTTCCTCTGTCATCAGGTCCTGGTGCTGCCTTCCACTCCTCTCACATATGTAGTCTGCTCCTTTGGCCTTTACACAGTAGGAACCATAGTATCCGTCCCTGGGTCCCTTTGTCTTCGTTTCTTAAGAATGTCAGGCTAGCGCCTGTCCCCCAGCTCTGTCCCGAGAAGTGGGGAAAATCAGAACCAGGAGAAGGCTCTTCATACCCAATAAAAAGGTCACCGCAAAGGGTCAGCCTATTTTAAAGTTAGTAGCATAAGAGGAACCTAGCTAATAAGTATGCTGAAGCTTCCTTAATTTATTTCTGGAGCTAGTCTTTTCAGAGTGTCAGATTGCACAACACCAAAGGAGTCAAGCAAGCGCTAACCTTCATAATGATATCCTAAAGAGAAAGTCAAACATTCCCGACCCCCAACCCAATGGCTTGAAAAGATTCTCTTCTGGGGTATATGATGGATTGAATCAGGATTTGAGCAGGAACTTATTTTCCAGCCTTCTCATTTTTGGTTCACTCGAATGGCTTTCCTAACAGCCAAAACCTTCAAACCCACCTTTAACAGAAATGAAACACCTAAAAAGACACTCCTTCTTCCAACCCCACTTTTGAACCCCTTTCTTCCTATCCTAGTATGACCTGTACCCTGTGAAGCCTCTGAAAGCGAAGAAAGAAGTAAAGGGAGGGTGAGAAGTCCAGTTGGTAAGAAAAGTGTTGAAGAATATGAACCAAGACTCATTACAATAGGAAGGATAGCTCTCCGACCACGAGTCTGAGAAGATAGAGAGGGCAGATGAAGTTGCCTTGAACCGAATGCTCCAGATTTTCAGATCAAGCAAAACATCTAACAAGCGAAGCAGGATTCTCCTCTGTCACCGTACATAAAAGTTTGTGGAGGGAGACTCACCAACAATCAAATCCAGTCTTCTCTCTATTCATTCTCATCTTTGTCGTCCCATTTATTTGCAAAAAAGGGTTCACGTAGTAAAAAGGGCTACCGGTAGATTGGTCAGTAGAACTCATACTCTCAGTTTTGGCATGATGGGGTGTTGGGTTCAAGCGCTCTCCTTCTGAGAAGAGAAGGGTGCGGCAAGTGTGATACGTGAATGGTTCTCAGAAGAAGCAGTAGACAACTGGAAGACATGGTATCGCGGAATTTAGGATGTACCAGACTGATGAAGCTCTTGAGAGTAACCCAGATATTACTGAAGGCGGGGTATGCAACAGGGGCGAAAGTCACTCGACCAATAGTACTAGTCAATGAAAGGTAGGAAATTCGGCAGAAGAGAACTTTCTCACCTAGACTCTTACTAATTGATTTTTATGGGTACCAGTAATTTCTTCGATTAGTATTCTAAAGAAGAATTCCCGTATGTCCTGTCAATATGAGGTCTGGCTAACAGGGAAGAAGGCAGTAATCGGTTCAAGAAGAAAAGGCCTTCAGTACCAGTGTCACCAGGCAGGCCAACTGGTCTCTAAGGTCAGGAAGTCCACATGTTGAAGCGTAGGTACCCTTTGCTTTTCAACTTTTTACTCCAAGTTCTGATATTAAGGGCATCAATGGTGGAATCATTTACAGAAAGATCTGAAGTGAGGAATTTTTACGAAGAAAGCTCAAAACCTTTTCCAGGCAGGATGGAAGGAGGTGAAGGGATTAAGATTAAGCATAGGGGGAGTTGCATAGATACCGCCACTGTCTTTACTGAAAGATGACCGGCCATCACATTAGATCACAGGAAGCGGGTTCACGACCTTCCAAGTATGATATGAACTACGAGAGCTTACAAGAAGTACAATTTCCAGTGCGGAAACTGCTTTCGAAGCTCTTGCATCGCCGGACCCTCTCAAATGGTAACCAATAGGCCTTGCAGACACGCTTACTAAAAGAGATAAGGGTTGGAGAACTGAATTGGCTTTAAATCTCGATATCTTTTTCTTGGCTGCTGAATGATTGGATAAAAGAGCAAGACTTCACTCTATTCCACGCTTTCTTCTCGCTTTTGTTCAATTAGAAAATTTTAACACATGAACTATCGCCTTGTTTGTTGACAACCCTGGACGTAGTCTGTGCTTTCTCTGCCGCGCGACGAACCGGGTTATCAAAGTCACGATCAGAACGGTTTCACCTTGGACTGCAAAGCGCTGGTTCGAGCCCAAAAGTGATAAAGATCAAATAAAAATGAAATGAAGAGAATTCCTCTATCATATCAATTTTTTTTTCCATTTTAAATAAAAACCCGCAAAGTGTTTACCTTTATAAGGATAGCTTTTATACTTAACTAACCCTTCTTAACTTTTTCTGCGTATCCCAATTTTTCCAAAGCTCATACTATGTTACCTTTATTTCAAATTTTCTTCGCGTGTGCCTGAGTTTTGTAAAGATATTATTCATCGTTAAGTAATGTTTATACTCTTCTTCTTTTATATGGAGGCGACGTGAGCATAAGCATATTGACAGGTTTGGGTTCACTCGAGCTGCTTGGAAGCGTGCTCCAAAGATTCCGTGAAAGTAGCTTCGGGAGGGTTCTTCCTTTTTTCTTTTTTATAAAGGACCTTGGAAGGCTTATGTCCGGCGAATCCTTCTCAACTACCTTTAAAGTAAAGACTTTCTCTTCGCCTCTCGTGCACCCCGGTCAATATTATGCGGCACCTCTTCTTCGCTCTCAGCGCGGAAAAGGGTTCTCAAACACTGAATCAACTTCATTTCTTCAGGATAAAGGAGTTTGGCTTGAAAGAAGGCCTTATATATTCTTATATGTTCGACATCCGATTTGTTACATTAATGTGTTTATTGCTTGGATTCTCTTGTGTGGTTCATTGCTTCAGATATTATGATTATTAATCCGAAAGCTCTTTCTTTTTCTGATTTAAAGTCAGTTTCAACAATACTTTCAGATACCTTTACGGGCAAGATCTGCACTATTCATCATCTTCCATAGCCCGTGCGACTTGCGGAGAACCAAACCAATCAATCGTGTGATGCGCGAGAGCGGCATGAAGAAGCCCTCCTTCGATCCTATAAATATATATTATATCATCTTAATTGGCAAAAGTCTTTCTGTCTTCTATACTCTATTATTCTTTGTCTAATTTTGAGCGAATCTGTCTCTGTTGAAGGCTTTTGTTTGCATACGTAGGTATCATTCAATGGTGGAAGCGCACTGCCGATATGCGAGAAAGAGGAAAACCTTTTCACACGATCTAATGATAAAGTAGGACAGCCCCTATAGGCAGGAAGTTAATAGCTATTTTCTATTTTTTTTTTGTGCTACTTACTTTCTTTTCATTTTGCCTGAGGGGATAAACTCGTTTATTTGATTCTTACAATTCCTCTGTCTGAACTTCTTGAGAACTGATTAACCCAAGAACTGCGTGCGCTAAAGTAATGGAAAATCTTCTATTTGAAGTTGGAGTTTGGCTTTGCTATGCAGTTTAAAAATACAAAGAGCACTTTTTTCTCGATGATCCCGTATGTATCTATAATGCTTGTCAAAGTGATAACACTAGACAGGGAAGAGATCGAAGTGGGTAGAGTCGCAGATCCACTCCCTCTCTGTTAAGTAAAAACATCTGCTGATTCAAGTTGTACTGCCGAAAACAAATATTCATTTACCCCAAGTAATAATGAATATCAGTTTGGGTGAGCAGGTGGTAGAGTAACGAAGTCGACTGCTCGTCTGTCAGAATAGACACCATGCCGTCGTACGCTGCTCATGGGTTGAAAGTTGAAAAATGCCATTGGCCCTTCTTCTTCTTCCTTATTTGTCGCAAGAAAAAGATTAGGGATGCGAATTACTATTGAGAATTCGGAAGAGGTTAAAGGGATTATTCAATCTAATACTGAGCAAGTGCTTGTTCAAGATAATAGTGAACTGGTATCCCTAATTCCAGAACTTTACAAGGTTGGGTTCACCCTATTTCGTCTCTGTTTACCTTCCTTCCGTCCGCCGTGGCTTGATCCTTTTGCCCGAAAACGCTTTCCGCCACTCCTCTAACCATCCAATTAGTTATAGTTAGTTTATGTATAGGATCCTGTATTTATTGGAACCTGCTTCCTGAACTCTAATCAAATTAAACTAAATTCCCCCAGAACTCATTTCTGAACCGCCAAGGCAGCCCAACGATCGATATTGGCGGATTGATGGAATCTCTCAACGCTGCTACAGGAACACAGGAATGAACCATAAGGGAGGCTATGAGGGGGAAGAAAGAATACGAACGACAGACAGAGCACTCCTAAGCTCACAAGTGCGTGGGAGGGCTGGGAAGACAAGAAAGAGATGGGATAAGGAAAAGAGAATGGCGTTAGAGAAGCACAGCTTGATCTCCGAGGTAAGTAAGCCCGTAGCTCTTTATCCGTGAGTTTGAATCCAATCCACCCTGTCACTTTCAACTTGATTCCGCCTACCGTGCTTTTTCTCATGCATAGCTCGCTCCGGTAATCCCGTAGGAGCCGGGGACCCAGGAAAGCGCGGGAAAACTTCCCAACGCCACCGAGCGAGAAACTACAAGCGCTTTTTTCCTTATATTCTTTTTTTTAGTAAAGCAAAGCAACCTTCGCGCCAGGCGCTCACGTTTTGGGAGGGAAGGGCGGAGCCATGGACCCAAAGTGAGTCTTTTTGCTCTTTCTTCAAGGCGGCGGAATCTTTCACTGCAGCACCTGTGCTAGAGATCTGTTGGACCTTGACCTCGGTCGAATGGTTCTCACTTTGGCTACGTCAGAGAGAAGAGGTCCTTACCTCATTCCCAGCATGCTTCACAGCCATCGGTCCCTAAATGGCCTCAAATGCTTGCATATTTAGCCCGGCCAGCATGTGCAGATTGACTAAGCGAACGAGTACTTTATCCCCTTACATGCATCTCGGTGACTGCTGCAACGGCATAGTATAATAGGATAGCATCCTCCCCTCTTGCCTGCTAGACCCAATGGAATGGAAAGGAGTGATTCAAGGCCTTTCCCTTTCGGGATTTTCGTTGCCACTGGGCGAATAGAAAGATCTTAGTTAAACCTTGTTTCTGTTTATCTCTATGAGTCCTCTCTACGCTACGGCCAAGATAATGCCTTTATTATAAACATTATAATAGGGTCCTAGCTTAACTAATCTATCTGCAGTTTACTTGTGTAAAACTTTCCTATGACTCTTAACCCTTATCCCTTCATCCCCATTTCAGTTAGGGCAGATGGCCGAAAGGATCAATGCGTTATTGGAGGAGTACCGCTCCGTGGGGCACTCACAAAGTAAACTACTCGACTGACAGGGATGGGATAGGTGCAAAAGCTATTCGACTTAGCCGGAAAGCTTGGCTCAAAGAAAATAGGAAAGCCGGTTTCTTAGTTTCCAGAGTTGGTTCAGAAAGTCAAATCTCTAACTTCGAGTTGAAAACGGATTCTCTGCTTTCGTTTGATGCGTTGTTCTCTTACTTCAATCAATGTGAACTCGAAATAAACTAAGGTAAGAATGCCCGGGGAAGAATGCCCTACTAGAAAAGTCAACTCTCGGAATCCTTCCCTGGATTGACTCGCGGAATAGGTGAAAGCGTAGTTCATTACTCGTTCAGGGCTTGACTTTCAGGAAGGAGTGAAAGACTGACGCATAAGTCATGAGAGGGAAGGTCAGGCAAGGGATTGAACATTTTTAGTAGGAAGTATATGAAGGAAAGACGAAATAGAGTCTTTAGTTCGGGATGCTAGGTCTGCCTTATTCTTAAGGGTAGCTTCGATTCCATACTCAATTTATGTAGCTTCGATCTACGTCTAGTTGCAGCCTATCTTGCTGCTGAGATAGAGGGAATCCATTTTAGAAGTCTTAGTAACTAGGGTATAGCTAGGAGTTGGGAGTTCACCCTCGTACTGCGGCTAACCGGGAGCTTTAAGCGGAGGGAACAGATGCTACTTTTTCTAAAACTCTTAGCAGCAGTTATATTATCACTGTTCGAGGAAGAAGTTGAATCCCTTCATCTCCTACGGCAAAACAAGGGGAATACTTCTTGCTCATCTCATAACCTCTCTTCCTCTCTCTTCTCTCTTCACTTCACTAATTTCGTAAGTTAGAATGTGTGAGATGTTCCTCACTAACTCAACCTCTCTTCCTCTGTATCTTCACTAATGCCTTATTGGTCGATTGATTCTCAAACCCCTTCCCTTGATGAAGTCGAGCGACTTTCGTTCCTTACCTGGGTGGGGATCGATCACATCCTTCTTGCCCCTGTCTTTGACATATCGAGTTCTTGCCCAGCTCCCCTGCTTGAAAGCTTCATCTTTATGACATACCTGCATCCCTTGCCCCGGACAAGCCCTCTGCTCCTGCTCTTTTTAGTCGTTTCCAGAAGAAAGAATTGATTGACGAATCTCCGGGTTAACTCCCCCACTAACGGACTTTACTGGCTTGAAACTTTCAGTTCTCTTACTCGACTAGAGGGCTTTCCTCACATCCTACTCTTCATTATAGAAGGTTCTTTCTGTCCTATAAGGGGGGAAATCCGCTTCATTCAATGCCAGCATCTCTCTCAGCTGCAAGAAGATCAACTGCATTGCCAAGCTCCAACTCTGCTTTTAGCTTTAGTCGGCTGAGCGACTCTCCCTGGAGTTCGGAATCGGCAAAGAGAGAAGAGGGACGTACTTAACAGCAAGGAAGTGGAATCAATCCTGTTTGCTACAGGATTCTTTCGATCTGTAACTTTTACTTGGTGTCAAATCTCAATGAAACTCCCGGTCTAACAGCGTATTGTCCCATCTCCTAGCTCAAACTAAGAGAAGCCAATGAAACTTCCTCCCTATTCCTATGGGTCGAGTGAGCTCTTGCTTCTCCGCTTCGAGTAGCCGACTCGCCCTTTCTTACCAGATATTGGATTACCTTTCAAAAGATGCCGAGCCAAGATCAGGTGATTTGATTCCTCTAGTTAGGCATAGTCCGAATTAGCTCGTCAGTGGTAGAAGCTGGTCTGATTACCATACAAGCCAGTCAATCTATCCAAAGAGCCTACCCTACGCCTCCTATATGATTCAGCCCCGCAAGGCTGCGCTTTGCTTCTCAATCCTGAATCCGAACTTGCAACTTTCATCACGAAAGACGCTTTCTCAGTATCTATTCAATTCGACTTCATGCTCACTGCAAATGTAGTTTTCAATAAGGCCTAAAGCTGAGCGACGAGTCCGACGAACAGAATCAAGCGAAGTAGGAGTGATAAAGGTACTATCGATTGATCCAAAGAAGCTTAACGACAACTTCCATTCCTGGGTCTAGAAGGAAAGACATCATGAAAGTAATCCCTTGCCCCATCAAAGGAAGCCACGGGCTGCCCTTTAGAAAACCATGAATCTTGACCCTAGTGAAGGTAGTCGATGAGAGGAATAGGTTTCCAAAGGAGTGGGATAGAAGGCTTTTCTTTCAAGTCTTCTTTTCTTTGATCGCCTAAG